>NW_025960187.1:0-36461 GCF_023159225.1 Perognathus longimembris pacificus
GTGTCCCCAGGAGTAGAGATTCTGGGTGGGGGGTGGTTTCAAGTGTCCCCAGGACCATTTTGGGCCTGTGGGTGGATGGAGGGCGGTTTCAAGTGTTCCCGGGGGAAGAGGTCTGGGGCGATTCGTTTCAAGTGTCTCCAGGGTGGGGAGGGGTCTGTGGTGGGTGGTTTCAAGTGTACCCAGGGCGGTTTCAAGTGTCCCAAGGGTGTTTTCTAGTATCCCAATGGGGAGGGGCTCTTGGGGGGGTGGTTTCAAGTGTAACCAGGACCACCTTGGGCCTGTGGGTGGATGGAGGGCGGTTTCAAGTGTCCCCGGGTTGGAGTGGTTCTGTAGGGGGCGGTTTTAAGCGTAGCCAAGGCAACCCTGGGCCTGTGGGTGGATGGAGGGCGGTTTCAAGTGTCCCCAAGGGGAGGGGGTCTGGGTGAGGGTCAGTTTCAAGTGTCCCATGATGGGGGCAGTTCTTTAGGGGGTGGTTTCAAGTGTCTCCAAGGCAACCCTCGGCGTGTGCATCGATGGAGGGCGGTATCCAGTGTCCCCACGAAAACCTTGGGCCTGTGAGTGGATGTAGGGCAGTTTTGAGTGTCCCCACGGCGGTTTCAAGTGTCCCCGGGGGAATGGGGATCTGGGTGGGGGGGTGGTTTCAAGTGTCCCCAAGACCATTCTGGGCCTGTGGGTGGATAGGTGGCGATTTCAAGTGTCCTCAGAGGCCTCACATGGGGGGGAGCCTTTGCAGGTGGAGTCGTGTGGGGAGGGCTGGGGCAAGGAGCTGAGGGTCACGTGTCCCTCCCTCCCCACTTCATGTGACCCCTCCCCCTCCCATCCCTTCCTCCCCGCGTGTGTGCACACCCACACGGTCGGAGGTTTCAAGGGTACCCGCCGGGCCAGCCATGCTGCACCTGCTGCTTCGGCAGCACTGGGGTCGCTGGGCCTGGGCTGGGGCTGTCAGAGGTGAGCAGGAATCTGAACCCGGGGCCCCCAGGGTGGGGGGGGGAACGCAACGCATTGTGGGCCATGCGGGAGGCCGGGATTCGAGCCCACATCCACCCGTCCGTCCGTCTTCCCTGCAGGCTCCTGAGCGCATGCGTTCCCTGTGTCAGTGACAAGTTGACTGGTGAAGATGGACAGACGGACGGACGGAGGGACAGAGGGACATGGGGGGCTGGGGGCTTGGGCGGGTGACAGAAAGACAGCAATGGGAATCGAGACACGGACAGACATGAAGACAGACGGACGGACAGACAGGGAGACAGGGAGATGGACGGACAGATGAACAGACAGACAGACAGACTGGAGACAGATGGACAGACCTGGAGACAGACAAACAGGCATGGACAAGAGACAGGCAGACAGATGGACAAACAGACATGGAGACAGACAGACAGGGAGACGGACAGACAGACACACAGCAGACAGATGGACAGACAGACAGACAAGGACACAGATGAGCAGGACAGACAGACAGGTGGACAGGGAGACAGACAGACAGAACTGGAGACAGACAGATGACAAAAAGACACAGATGGACGGATGGACAGATGGACATCATGGAGACAGATAGACAAGAGAGGGAGACGGACAGACAGATGAGCACACAGTGAGACACACAGGGAGACAGACAGTCATGGACAGATGGACCTGGAGACAGACGGACAAACACACTGAGCAGATGGTCAGACAGACAGATGGAGAAACAGGGAGACAGACAGAAGGACGGATGGATGGACAGATGGACAGATGAGCAGACGGGCAGACAGACCTGGAGACAGACGGACACATGGACAAATGGATGGACGGACAGACACAGAGGGAGACAGACGGACAGACAAAGAGATGGGCGGATGGACACACGGACAGCTGGACAGCCGTGCACCTCCCCCTGTCCTCCGCTGGGAGGAGGAAGAGGAGGAGGAGGAGGAGGAGGAGGAGGAGGAGGAGGAGGAGGAGGAGGAGGCGGAGCCATGGCCTGTGGTGGAGCTGAGCCTGCAGCCTGGGCCCTGATCATGGCGCCGCCCGGGTCACCCCAGCCTCCCCCACGCATGCACACACGTACCCAGGGTTAGGGTACTGAGTCCTCCTGCGTGGGTGCTGGGTGCTCAGTCCTCCCCCGGCATCTCCTCTCCACACAAGATGCTGGTGCTCAGTCCCCCCTGGCGTCTCCACACAAGGTGCTGGGTGCTCAGTCTTCCTTTGTTAGTGCTGGGTGCTCAGTCCTCCCCCGGTGTCTGCATACGAGGTGCTGGGTGCTCAGTCCTCCCGTGCCTCCACACAAAGTGCTGGGTGCTCAGTCTTCTCATGTGGGTGCTGGGCAGTTAGTCCTGTGTCCCACACGAGGGCCTGGGTGCTCAGTCCTCCTCCCATGAATCCACAGGAGGCGCTGGGCGCTCAGTTCTCCTCCCGTTCCTCCACACGAGGTGCTGGGTGCTCAGTCCTCCTGTGTGTGTGCTAGGCGCTCAGTCCTCCTCCCGTGCCTCCGTGAGGGGTGCTGGGTGCTTGGAATAATTAGTACATGTTTTTGGAATAATTAGTACATGTTTAGGCTAGTCAAAGCCGAAGTCATGATAGCCCAATAGCTATGCCCTTATGGACACTTAAGATGATGCTAAGTGAAATGAGCTCCATGTTATGGAAACAAGTGGTATATCATTATTGTAATTATTTTCAACATGCGATATGAATCCGTACCCTTTTTATTTTCTCTCGTATTCCCTTCCTGTGGTTTTACCCCCACTATCACTGTATCTCATCTGAGCACCCTGGATACTGTATATACGTGTATTAGAGCTAGGGAAGAGAAAGTAAATATCAAAATCAATAGACAAAGGATAAAAATACAAACAACTCCAAACACAATACTCACAAAACCATTTGGTGTAAACCAACCGTACAACTCGTGGGTGGAAGGGGAAGCAGGAGGGAAGAGGTAGGCATGTGGAGGGGAGGAGGAGTTAACATGTTGGACAAGAAATGTACTCACTGCATTATATATGAAATTGTAACCCCTCTGTACTTCACTTTGACAATAAAGGAGAAAAAAGACAATAAATATTTTTGAAAGATTCTGAAACACCTAACATTTTTTAGAGTTTATGACATATAATGCTTAAGATTCTCATGTTAAAAACTAACATTTAGAATCAACACTCTCTTTCTCTGGCAATAGGAAAACTACCAACACATACACTGTTTGTGAATAAAGGTAATCATTTCCCTCAAAGAACTGCTAATCACCATACATTTCCTTTCTTCCTTCCTGTTATTTACTTCAGCCATTCTCTGGCCATAATCTGAGTGAAACCAGCCAAAAGGTACAGACACTGAGGCAGGTAGGGACAGATAGCATGAACACACCAAGGTGGCTGAGGCCTGAGCTATTTTGGATACTATAACCTCAACATTAGGCACAGGTAGTGAGAGAGGAAGAGAGAGATCAGGAAAAGTAGAAGCCAAATGGCTGCTAGGTATAAAAATCTAGAGAAGTGTGGACTCAAGACAGTTGTCAGAAGCTGCAACACAAAAATGAATAAGATGGAAATTCGATGGGATGTTCAAGGAACTAACCAAACGAGAACATAAAACAAACTAAGTCAAAGCTAGGACAGCGAAAAGAGTAGCGCAAAATTCGGGACGTGGCAAACATGGCCTGCGTTTATTAAAAAAAAAAAAAAATAAGCTTCTCCACAAGCACAAACATCTCTCCAGCCTTCCTTCTCTCTCTAATCATAGAATAAGCATTCCCTCCTCTGCAGCTTTTGCTAGCAAGAGACACGTGATCTTTTTGTTAGATTATGAAACAAATACCAGTGATGAGCCAAAAACTTAAATATAGTAAAAGAGTTGGGACAGCACTGTGTTCACTCTGTGAGAAATATCCAACAGGAATGTGCAGTGTCTTTATTCAACAACATTTCTTTATTCGAATCACAAAGATTATGATTAAAGCATGTCTTTAACCCTCTCATATCTTGCTATCCTATTTATTCTTGTGTTAGACATTTACAATGACCACTCTTAGGAATCTAGAAAGTTCTGAGGAAGTACTGGGGTAGGGGGGTGGTGCTTATGATTACTTCCCAAGCATAAGGGTGAAAAACAGCAGCTCATCAAGTGGGGGCAAGGGGGAGAGCGGGAGACAAATGAAGGGGAAGGGGGGAATGTAGTCAAGAATTCATTGTACATACTACAAAAGTAAGAAAATGGAAAGGGTGGGCAGAGGAAGGAGGGGCAAGAATGTTGAAAGGGGTGAGGTGGGTTAAGATCTGCCATATTCATAAACTGCTTTGTCAAATGGCAACTCCTTTGCACAAATACTTAAAGATAGTTTTTTGTAAGAACTCAGAAGCTCTTCCCTTCACAGTAGTAGGACAAATTATTAGTTCCTACGCACAGGGACTAGAGTCTTTCAGGTCATTTGTGTTTTGGTGGGGTTTTGGTTTTTGAGCCAGCACTGAAAATTGAACTCAGAGACTGGGCTATGTCCCTTAGCTTGGTCACTCCATGCTGGCATGCTACCCCTTGAGAAATAGCACCATTTCTGGTACTTTGGTGGTTCATGGAGGATGGATGTCATGGATTTCCCTGCCCAGGGCGGGTTTCAAAGCACAATCCTCCAATCTCATGAGGATCTGGGATTATAGGCCTGAGCCACAGGCTCCAGTTTCTAATGAGCTTTGGTCATCAAAAAAGGGATAGTATAATTTTAAGGTTCACAGACATTAGTGCTACCTTGGATCCTATTATATAAAGCCCCAAAGACCTGTCTTTTAAATAACTAATCAAATAAAAAATAAACAATTGCCTTCTAATTAAATAATCATAAGATAGAAAAATGGAGACAAAATAATCATTACTAATATAAACATAAAAATGAAAAAAAGCTTACCAAGAGTTGATTCCTACATAGTTTAAGACTATAGGGAAAGTAAGCTGGAAGCCAGTGGCTGTAGCCAGTAATCCTAGCTATTCAGGAGGCTGAGATCTGAGGATCGAGGTTCTAAGCCAGCCTGGGCAGGAAAAATCTGTGAGACTCTTCTCTTCAATTAACCACCAAAAAGCTGGAAGTGGAGCTATTGCTCAAGTGACAGAGTGCTAGCCTTAAGCAAAAAAAGCTCAGGAACTGTGTCCAAGCCTGAGTTCAAACCCCGGGAACAGCAAAAATATAGGTAGGTAGATAGATAGATAGATAGATAGATAGATAGATAGATAGATAGATAGATAGATAGATACAGTTTGTGTTGCAATGGAAAACCATGCACTCTACATCACTCTCTTCCTAATTCATTCCACTACTATGTAACAGGATAAATAGCAGAGAATAGCAAAGGAAAATAAATATTTGTTAATTGGCGATGTCTTTCTTGCTATAGTCATATAGTTTCTTTCGAAGTGCAATTGACTTCTCTTTCTCACTTGGAAAAGTCCACTTTGACTCTATTTACATATTCCATTTCAATTTCTTCTGAACTAAACAAACAAAAAAACCAATGTTTCAGTCTTAAAATTCTTCTTTGAACCATTATGGAATCGTAATAGATACTTCTTCGGTAATTAAAGTAACACATATCACTTGGCCTCTGTATACTTCCATGCCATCATAACTGGTCATGATTTCACTTAAGAAAATGATCCCTTAATAGAAACAACATGTCACTATATGGGACGTGGGAGGAGTTTTGCTATGGGTCATGAACATCCCTCTGCTCCACAATAGATTGAATACTAAGTGCAGGCCCTGGAAAGGCAGGGCCCTGCCACCTGAGTCCCATATGCGTAAGTTCCAAGCTGAGGGAAAGTCAGGTCAAACAACACCAATGCAATGGAAGGAAACCAGAGTTTAGATTCCTGCTACAGAATTGCAAAGCAGAGTACAGGAGAGGGGCCTGACTAGAATGAGGGTTATTTGGGACAGTGCACCTTCTAGGTTGTTCTTCTATATATGGATGGCCACAACATGAAGCCCACTGAGGTAATGTGTGCTCCATGAAAGCCTGGTGGAGTCGCATTTCTACATCTACTCTTAAGTTTCCTGTATTTATTCTTAAGTTTCAACCATTCTTAATCTTCTCATCATATCCCATAAATGTGAAAGCAGTGTGAAGCTTTAAAATGCTAGTTGCACATGATTACAATTAAACAATGTGGAGACTCCTAAGAAATGGGAAATGATGAGGAAGGGATACATGAAGCGTGTAGGAATTCTTTGTGACTGATTATAAAATTCTCTTTTCTGGGATTTCTGCTTCAAGACTGATGGTAGAAGCAAAGGTTTTCCTGCTTTAAAAAAAAGGTGTAAAAGAATAAAATGTCCTAGACTTCTTAATCCAAAGATACCTTGTGTTATAAAAATTAGACATTTTCATATTCATAAAATGGTAACATAAATTTTATTACCACACCAGCACTTCATTTATTCCTAGCCTGATTTCCAGACTAATCTCAATATTCAAGAAAATATTTCAAAATTAGCTGAAATTTAGGGCATTGAATAACATTGCACAGAAGAAAAGCATATACAAGAACATAAAAAGCTATGGTTTCTTCACTGATGTAATTTCACAATGTTAGAGTTTTTCTTTTATTAAAAACTACCAGTTGCAAAGACATGACTGGAAAGTTCAGGCACACGGGTCCGCCTTCCTGCCTCAGGTCCTGGGCAACTACCAGACAGTCTGCAGGGTTAGGAGATAAAGTCACAGATACAGTGTGTTTGGCTAAATATTTTTAATAGATTATAATACCTCTGTTTGGCTCAAATAAATTATCCAGCCTTATTTGGTCCACTTTCCCATTTCATGGTTGGCTGATCATTGACTTCTCTCAGAAAGCAAAGCAATGAAGAAAAGGGGAAAAAAGAAGAAAGATGAAAAAAGGAGGAGGAAGGATGGAAGGGGGCCTGATGAGGAGGACAAAGGACAGAGGAGAAAAAGTCAGGAAGTCAGGTACTGGTGGCCTATTCCTACAATGCTAGCTACTCAGAAATGAGATCTGAGGATCACAGTTCAAAGCAAGCCTGGGCAGGAAAAGTCCACAAGACACTTAGCTCCAACCACCAGATATTTCAGAGTAGAGCTGAGTGCCAGCCTTGAGCAAAAGCTCAGTGCCCAGGCCCTGAGTTCAAGCCCCAGGTCTGTCAAAACAAAAAGTCATTTTTATGTTGCAGACTTCCTTGAAGCCCATAGTTTGAAACGATATATGGAAGGGAAAACAATCACTCACCAAAGCTCAATAGCTTGTAGAGCTGCTGTGTCATTCTATTGCATGTCCTACCAGACACGTATAAAATGTGCTTTGCTTGGCCAAAGAGCTATCCACAACTCCCTGCTCAAACACCTGATGACAGTGGACATTCATTTCAATGGGAACAAGTTAGTCTTTCAATTTTCCTTCTGTTGTACTCATTACAATGTGGCCAGATTTACACTCTCTCTGTGAAATGCATTGGATTTCTCAGTCAATATTGGCTACAATATTAGTAATTTCTCAAGATCTTGCCTGTCATTTAAATGCAGACACAAAACTCACAGTCTCCTCATGGTGTCCATTTCAGTTTCAACATAGAACCATCATCATTTTACCAAAGACCAACTTTCTTACAGCATAGTTTCTATAAATAATGCACAAATAAATACTCTGCATATGCAAATTCAACCAATTACAGATTGTACATCTTTAAGGGAAAAGCAGTGCATCTGTACTAAAACACATTCACACTGTTTTCTTGTCATAATGCCCTATAACATGGTATAAAATCTAGCTACACATTATTTCAATTATATTACTTACTGTAAGCAATCTAGAGAAGACAAAGTATATGAAGGATGTTTGTAGTTTATATGCAAGTATTATACTGTTTTATATCAAAAGAACTTCATTAGCCACATGGGTTGTAGAGCCAACCCACTTCAGATACTAAGGGACATTGTAATTTGGGGGAAAGTTATGTTGCAGATACTATTTGTCCAGCTAAACATTAACTGCTCAACAAAACTCTAGTGTTAACAATAACTATATTAAAAAGTTAATGGCAGCAGCAACTTGTTGACAAGACTCTATGTGCGTATGTGTGAAGAATAAAAGCTCAAAGGAGAAGGTGCCAGTGGCTCATGTCTGTAATCCTCAAGAGAATGATTTCTGAGAATCAAGGTTCAAAGAAAGCATGCACCAGAAAGTCTCTTATCTACAATTAATCACCAAAAAATCAGGAAACAGAGCTGTGGTTCAAGTGGTAGACCACTATCCTTGAGTGCAAAGGCTAAGGGATAGCACTCAGGACCTGAGTACAAGCCCTGGTGCTGGCAACAAAAAGTATAAAAGCACAAAGAAAAATGAAAAAATGCACAGAAACATGTCAAAAACTGGGATGACTTAAAGGCTTAAAAAAATCTCAGACTTTAAGGCAGACGGATGGGTTGAGAGATGTTGATGTTTGTGATGTATGATATCACAGTGGGTTACATTGTGCATTTCCCCAACTTCCTAGTGCGAACTGATTAAGGAATAGGTTCCTCACGTTCAGTGAGGAACACTGAGCTCTTTGGGAAGAAAAGGGAGAAGGAAGAGGAGGAAAAGAGGTGAGAAAAGTGGGAGAAGAGGCGAGAGGAACCGATAACAAAGAAGACTATCTAGACATATATTCTGACTCCCAGTTATACCATAATGTACAAGCTAGAGCTTGATACAATTTACTCAATTAGAGTAAATATGATCATTGTATTTGATAACGTGTGAATATATTTTAAATACAAGAATTAAAGCTTCATGTCCATAATGAAGAACAGAACGCCTATAAATTGAAATTATAATTTTTTTTTACATTTTAGGTGTCAAAGCCTATAAGTATGCCCTTATAACAAAAACTGCATGAATCTAGTGATCAATGTAAGGAACACATTATGCAGGGAAATGAATACATTTCAACTACCATTCATGAAGAGAATAAGGCCTTCAACTGAAGAGGCAGTGACATCTCTGGATGCAATGACGTCAGAAGTATCATTGCAATTCCAAATTATCCTGTACTCATAGAAATTCCAAATTTTGAGGGGAAGAAGTTCCACAGTAAGTTGAATGACAGTACTAATTCCACTTATTCTAGCTGTTGGAATACTAGCCCAAAGTTCATGGCTGTGGCTCTATCTACTATACACAAGTGCAACATTGACTGCATTTCAGGTATCTTAGAGCTGATGGGTTGGAGAAACTATCTGCTTTCTCTACTGATTTTGTCCATCACCAAAGAAGACAAGGGATAGCTCGCAATTCAATTGGGAAGAAACTGGTGGAGCAGTGAACTCCTATTTAGCTCAGTTCCTCCTATCTCCACGTAATAATCACCATTGTTAACACAAATTGGGGAGGGATTGGGGCATTGTGAAATTCCATGGCACTTTAAACCACCCCACCAAACTTCACCCATCTTGGCAAGCCAGGTTAGGTAGCAATGCTTCTAGGTGTAGCCAGTCATATCCTGGGTTTCAGGTTTCAGCCTGCAGCTCAGTCATCCATAAACAGTTTTCACATTCTCCACTTCCACCAAACCACCCCAGAGAGTCTCTATCGTGGTAAGGAGGGCACCCAAACAGTTTTTCATGATAGGTCTTGGATGGCTTCCATTTGGGTCATGTCACAGAGTTGATTTTACACCCTTACAAAGCAATCAGAAGCAGAGCAGACTGTGGCCTTGAAAGAATGCTTGCTCCTACACATCGAATAAGCTACAGTGAATTGAAACTCCATGTAGTATTGGTATCCTTTTACATAATTACCAACGGAATTACTACAGTGAGAAAGGGAAAGGAAGCCGGACATCGTGGCACACTTCTGTTTCCCAGATACTGGGGAACAGAGGTAGGGAGGAGCACAGTCTTGAGACCACCTGATCAAATGAAAAGCAGGGGAGGGAGGAGAGGAGGAGTTAAAGGGGAAGAAGAGTGAAAAGGGCAGAGGAAAAGGGAGAAAGGTGGAAGAGATAGAGGAAGGGGAGGGCTGGCCAGCCCAAAAGACTATCCAAAGATAACTCAAAAGCCAAAAAAAAAAAAAAAAAGGAACTGGAGGAGTGGTTTAAATGAAGCAAGGAAAAGGCCTCAAGTTCCAAGCCAAGCATCACAGAGCAAGAATTGGAAGAATTAGCTTCTTCATTTGTAAACAAGGCAGACAAAAGAGAAGAAACAAGAACACCCCTTCAAAAGGCAACTTGTCCTTGTCCACTCTCAGCAGAAAAGTCACTGAGCATGTCATGTCCAGCCTTTTGGATTCAGTAGGCCTGAGAAAGACTTACTGGGGATATTCGTGGGGGCACCCTCATCACTGTGCCCTGATCTGTGTCACAGGAAGTGGAGAATATCTGCCATTTTCATTTCCATAACATTCACCATCTCAAGTTGCTTATTCAAGTTTCTTAAGGTAAAACTGTTTCTGTTCTCTGTATCATTGAAAATGTATACAGCAAGACATGGAGTTTTATATGCTCAAGTCAACTGGATTAGCAAAGGAACACAAAGGCTGTGACACCAGGGGGAAGAGTGCTCTATCTCAAAGCAAGCATGAACATTTACGTCCATCACCATACTGGGGCGTCCTCAATCCATCACCAGGATCTGTACTGCTCCCACTTGGGAATGAGGGGTACTTGCGCTTGTTGGCGTTTACTCCCACTTTGTAAATAGTCATTTCATAAGTATAGAGGATACCTTAAGAAGTATCTACTTTCTGTGTATGCTCATACTAGGGCTTGACCTCAGGGCCTGGGCATTGCCCCTTAACTTTTTCGCTCAAGGCTGGCTTTCTATCACTTGAGCCACAGCTCTACTTTGGCTTTTTGGTGGCTATTGAAGGTGAGAGACTCATGGAAGTTCCTGCCTAGGCTGGCTTTGAATCCCAACCTTCAGATTGCAATCTCCTAAGAAGCTAGAATTATAACTGAGCCACCACCAGATGGCTTCTAGTCTCACTTTTTACCTGTAGCTGTTAAACACTCCACACAAGAAGTTCTCAACTTTATTCTCACTATTCATAGAATAGAGTAGACTACCATCATATAGAACAGGATGTCCATTCTATATTAAAAATCATGTTTAGAAAGTGGCTCAGGGAGTAGAGCTGAAGAGCTCAGGGACAGAGCCCGGGCCCAGAGTTCAAGCCCCATGACCAAGAAAAAAAATATCATGTTTCTTTCATTTGGAATATCAGCAGATCAGCTACCAGTGTACCTTTATCTACCTATCCATCAATTCTTAGAAATTCAAAAGGCAACCAACAAACTTTGTATCCATTCCTACAGATTTTCTCAGGAGCCACATTTTCTTCTATTATGAATTTCTGAAACATAAGTATAGTTTTCTTTCTCTATCACCAAACCATTTAAACAACTTCCCATATTGTAAACATTTCATAGATTTAGGTTATATGCTCCAAAATGTACTCCTCTTGATTTTGCTTATCCCACATGGAAAGTCCTTTTCAAATTAACATTTGGTGTCATCTTCATGGAACTAGAAACTCCATGAGGATACAGGGCAAGTCTGCCTCATTTGCCCCCCCCCCCCAAAAAAAAATCCCAAAATCTGGTACTGGTTAGAATTTATGCTAGGTAGAGAATTGACTAAGATGCTAAGTCGTTATTGCCCAGCTCTTACTTACAATGATATGACCAGTTTGTAAAAAGCCATATGTGGAAATGATTTGCACAAGATTGTGTAACAGGTGAATGAAAAAGCCAAGGTGGCTTTCTTCATTTCCTATTCTTCATGGATGACACCACAGAGGTTCTTATACCTGTTTGCATTTCCTTAGCCTCAGGTCCTCAGCTCCTCCCACTAGCCCCCAGATCCACCCATACCTAATGAGCCACTCTTACTCACTACCTGTCTACTTCCCCTTTACCCCCAGAGAGAGAAGCTGCCACCTGGATAAGGTGCAGACACCATGTAGCTCCCTCTCCCATGGGAACTATGGCCCCACTAATAAACCTCCTTTTGAACCTTCTTCTCCTGTCTGTGATGATCTGTGCATGGTCCTCTGGGATGGCCGGGACATATCTTTTCAACACCTAATAGGCTGAGGAGGCCAATGGTACTGATGAATGAGTTCTTATCACTTGAATGGTGTATCCATTCCCATCGTTCTTCATTGGCTGGACAGAGAAACCTTTCTGTAAATATGCCTGCTTTATGCATACTTCATGGAAGATCCAAAGAACACAACCTGAAGTAGAATTCTGTACCCATAGTGTAGAGCCAAGTTACTTTCTTAGAGACAGTCAGGTATGACAGGGATCAAGCCACAAATAGCAGCTGTTATTTCCTTGTCTCTGCCATTGCTAACGCAAATCTGCTAAACATAGCTTTGATGAATTATTTGGGGTTCTTAAAAGCACATTTTCTTTTGGTATTCTAGAGGGTCTCTTGATCTTACAAAAAAGGTAAATATACCTTTCTACTGAGGACAAAGATGATATAATAATGACTGTCCAACTTTATGTTATAAATATCACTGTATAAATAAATCTGATTTGAATAGGTCTACGAGTCAGATGGAGAAGACACTCATTTTGGTAAACATCTCATATTGAAGTTGTAAAGACACTCTTTACTAAGTCCTTGCCCAATAAATCCAAGTCTTTCTACCCGGTATACTTTAGTCTAAATGGTCTGTTTCCCATGTCATTTTGGTGAACACTTTGGAGACAAAACTAGGTATCATGAAAAAACCCAAATTCCACTGCTACAACACCAAGAGATACTGACATGCAAGATTATCTTTATAAATGATGTACAGATGTTTAACTAACCGCCATGTACATTAGCTTTAGGTTCTGAGCAACTTTTGCAACATTTCCCACTTGTTCCTCTGTGGAGCAGAGGAAGGAATGTAAGAAAAAGACTAGTGAACTGTGGGTGCAGGTTTAGTGGTATGAGAATTTGCCTAGTCTTTCTGAGAAACTTACCAAAAAAAAAACCAACACAAAAAACAGAAGTAATATTTAAGCTCTAAACTCTAATATGCCAAACAATTTACATAAATCATACAAAGGTGAAGGAATTTCTAGTCTTTTTATTTCCTGGTGAAAAAATGGAGTGCATTCATTTGATCACAGTCACACCATTATTTAGTATTAGATCTAGGATTCCAGCTCTAAGATTGCAGTCTAGACATATCCAGCTCATTCTGGATTCCTTATTAGGCTTCTAGCTCTGGAGTCCCACTGCCCAGGGGAAAAATCCTAAGATTGCTAGCACTTAAAACTCTCCTAGTTATAGAAAGTAAATCACAAAGAGCCTCTCCTACTGTGAGAAGCCATTCGATAAATCCTCCTCAAAGCCTTCCCACAGAGGCTACCTGGGAAAACCCCAGTAAGACCTGAGTTCTAGCAGAAGCCATCAGTGAGTAAAAACAACACAAATTTGCTTCTTTGCTACCGACCCTTGGTCGGTAGACTCAGCCTAGCATCAAGAGTGTCAACTTGAATGGATGGGCATGTGTCCACAGGAACTGAGTTGAGGTCACACTTGTCTCACTCTGTCCTGCAAACAGATGTCTGGGTGACAAGTCTTAGTCACACATGGCGAACAGAGGTTCCAGCCAAATCAGGTGGGAAGTGCCATATCTTCTTTCTAAGCCTTAGCGGGGAAGCTGGCAAACATTGTATCTCCCATGCCTTACGCTGCTTTGCTACTATGGGACTTCCTAAACAAATTAAAACTGATAATGGTCCAAGATATGTTGGACAAACTTTTCAAACTTTTTGCAAATCTTACCAAATTGTTCACTCTACAGGAATACCCTATAATCCTCATGGTCAAGGAATTGTCAAACGGGCCAACGGTTTGTTAAAACACCAAATTTCTAAATTAAAAGGGGGGGAACTATACCCCTTCTCTCCTGTTAATATACTTTCTCATACTTTATTCATACAAAATTTTTTAAATTTGGATTTCAATGGCCATTGTGCAGCACAGCGGTTCTGGGAAAAGAGAGAGCAAATTGGATTTCAATGGCCATTCCGCAGCACAGCGGTTCTGGGAAAAGAGAGAGCAAAGAGCTTTTGCCCAAGTTAAGTGAAAAGATCCTTTAACAAGTGCTTGGCACAGGCCCGATCTGGTACTGACATGGGGTTGAGGACATGTCTGTGTTTTTCCACAGGATGAAAATGATGCCCGCTGGCTACCTGAGCGTTGTGTTCGGATTGTGGAAACTCATCAGAATGGTACAAGCGCTGACCCACTGGGCTTATGTGCCAGATCCACAGATTGTGCACCCTGCGACCTGGGAGGGAGCTGAGGTGTTTGTCCATGTCAACAGATCAGCGTACGGTACAGCTCCAGACCCTTTTGTCCAGCACGTTAAGATGGGAGATTTTGCAGCTTCTGGCATTGGAACCCCTTTATGTTTTACAACTGACTCCAACAGTTATATTCCAGGCTGTACTGTGATGCAATCCATAAAATATAGAATTTGGATTCCTGATAATAGTCAAGTATATAATATACAAATGGCTTCATTGCCTACTGGGTTTCCTGTACATGCCAATTCTACCTCGTCCTTCATGATACCTCGCTGCATCAACTCCTCTCAAATTGTAGAATCCACGGGAGAACTGCACCCCGTAAAGTGTAGACACGATCACCCTTTTATAACCAATATTTCAGGAACTAATTCTCAGCTGATGGACTGGTCTGGAGCTAATCTCACCAATAAGTTCAACCCAGGTCTGTGGTGGATGAATGGACGCCCTCAGCGCCATGTCTGGATGTTAGTGGCTGCTCTGAATAATATCTCCTGGCCCACTTCTACTTCTTTAAAAAAAAATATTATGAGTTGTGTAACACCCCCTTATGCTATTATGTATGGACCTTTTAATATTTCTATAGGAGCCATGTACTTTGATGTTACCTGCACTAACTGTTCTTTTACAAATTGCTTGTATAGTGGTCTTACTGATTCTGTAATTATTATTAAGCAACCACCATTTGTTATGCTTCCTGTAAACTTATCTGAAGCTTGGTATAAAGAAACAGGTATTCAAGTGTTTAAACATTTAAAAGAACTTATGCGCCCTAGACGATTTGTAGGGCTATTATTAGCAGGAATTTTAGCCTTTATTGCTTTAGCTGCCTCTGCTGCAGCGGCTACTGTGGCTTTAACACAAAATGTGCAGACAGCTCACCATGTTAATCAGCTTGCTCATAATACCACGCAAGCCCTGCACTTTCAAGGCAGGATTGATGATAAGGTAGAACAAAAGTTAGAAGCATTATATGAATCTGTGTTGTCACTGGGAGAACAAATTCGTGCCTTACAAACTTTGCAACGGGTACGCTGTCATGCTGTGTTTGACTTTTTTCCTGTGACCCTCCATAAGTATAATGGGTCGAGCTATCCTTGGGAACAAGTTGTAGCACATCTAAATGGTATTTGGCACCATAATAACTTGTCCTTAGATCTCTTTCAACTCCATAGACAAATAGCCGGACTAGAACAGGCCCCGCCCTTGGACTTTAAAGTGGCAGAAACAGCAAAAGAACTGTTTGAACAACTTCAACAGTATGTCCCTTCCTTATCTAATGTTAAGGGGCTGCTAATGACATTGCTCGGCCCAGGGATACTTTTGCTGATGGCTTGCCTATGTCTTCCTTGCATTGTACGCATATTGCAAAACTCTTTCATGAGTTTAGCCAGCCAGCTCCATAAGGTCAAGCTCCAAGTAAATGAATTTCCCCCGAGAGGAACCGCAGCCAGAGACGGGTATGAGGCAGTGCCAGCCTAGACCGACCTAAGACAGGGCCTTCAGCACTGCTCTGAAGTTGTTCCCTAAGACGGGTAAGGCAGGCTGAGGTACTCACCCCACCTAAGACAGGCGGGTTCGCTTCTGTTAATAAAAAGACGGGGGAACTGTCGGGAGCCGAGATAGCAGCTAAGCTCATCCTGACCTCTGGCTGTGCCGATGTCGCCAAGATGTCGGGAGCCAAACTTGCACCTAGGTTCATTATCACCTCTGGCTGTGCTGTTACCGCCAGGATATGCTAAAGGCAAAGTCCACTGCCACTGTCCGGAATTGCTTTGTTACCTTGTGTTTACTGTAATCAAATGTTGTAAATTTCAAAGCCTCTTTGTGTTCTGGAATTTTAACAACCCTATGCTATTCCCTGGTTCCAAAACTGCATATAAGCTGGAAGTTAAGAATAAAGTGTTGCTGCAGTCTTGAGGTTCAACCTTGCGGCTGCAGACCTCCCGTAACCCATCATTGTCTCTTGTCTTTTTTCTCTTGCCTTATTTTTCCTTTTCCGTATCCCAGGCGCTCCTCAGTCAGGATTCTTGTCCCCCTGCTGGCTGGCCCGGAAGGAGGGATGTGCGGCTCTACACATCCTGTGCATCCCAGAAGGCCTGTGAGAACTAGTGAGAACTTACAGCAAACCCCCAAGGGGCCCTGTGTTCTTTTTGCTATGGCAACTCCAGTTGGAACACTGGCTCAAGTCAGCAGGAGGCGCCTAGTACCTGGCCATGTCACAGAGCTCCAAACCATATGGGCACTGCCCAGAGGCTTCCCAGCACCCCAGGTGCAAATGCACTGTTAGTGAGGCACCAGGAGGCCCTGCTGGCCTGTGAGCACCAACTGCCTACCTCTAAGCAGCCTCACTCCCCCTCCCTTAAGGCTGTTCCTGTTGGAATGCAAATGAAAGCACACATCAACAAAGTGGGCAAGGAATGGAGAAACAAAACATCCGGCCACCCCCTGGAGGCTTTTCTGCATAGTGGGTCGCATATGTGCAGTCCTTCCTGCTCAGAAAAACACAGGGCTGCTGCCTAGCAAGCCAGGCAAGGTCTTCAGGTGGTCTTGGCCAAGGGGGCAGAGGCCGTTTCCAGACCAATCGGATGTCAGTCATAAAACCAGAAGGCAGGAAAGGAGTGCCGCTTCCCTCCTACCTTTGTCACAAACCTCCTGTGCACAGAAAAGGAGCAGAGGGGCTTGGGCACAGAGCAGGCAGACAACAGATTAGATAAATGGGGATTGGTGTTCACCAGAGGACTGAGAGATCCCAGGTGTGCAGAGGGTGAGAGCAGAGGGAGATTTGGAGAAGATAAGAAGGGCTAGGCCAGGGTGAGGCAGTTGTAATTTCCCCAGAAGAAGTGAAGAGGTACATGGGGAGGTGTGCAGCCTGTGAACCTCAAGAGGAGGAGGGGGAAATTGGGAAGCAGAGGCAGAGGCAAAGAGGCAGTGATGCAGAGGCATGTGTGAGTTGAAAGCAGTCCAGAGCAGCAAGGCAGGGACAGGAGGGCTAGGAGAGAGAACTAGGAGGGAGTTATCAGCAAAGGAGGTATGTGTGCAGGGGACAAGCCTCAGGAACTCAGCTGCAGATGGCAGGTGGTGGCTAGGAAGGCCAGGTTGGGCGCCCCACCACCCTGGGACCAAGTAGAAGGGAGAAGAGGCAAGGAATTCTGGGGCACAGGCCTGCCCCATTCTCTGCGTGCAGCGCTGTGCTTTAGGGTGTAGACCTGAGGGGTAACGAATGCCATCCTTGGTTGGGGCACTACTGGGGCGTAATCATGTGGTCCTGTTACATTGACATTTCTGCCTTGATTGCTTTCCCGAAGAGTTTGTTGCTACCCAGGTCTCCGAAGCTGCATGGTTCAGGGAATGGGAGACTGGTGAGGACACAGGGGGAGGCCCAAGTGCCAATGGACTGTCCAGTAAGCAGCGCTGGGCTCCTTAGCCACGCCCACCACAAGAACAACACCCTGGACTTGAGCAAGTAGGACACAGTCCTCGAAAACCCCTTAGCACCTTCCAAGCCACTGTGTACTGGGTGCGCTCACGTGTGCGTGTGTGTGCCCCTGCTTGCCTACATGCGTGTGTTCCTGATGCTGTACAAGAGTGTGCTTCCTAAGCCTATGTCTGCATATGTGCAAATAGGTATGTGGATGTAGATCCAGGAGGACCCGGCACAGTGTGTTATAGTGAGCATGTGGGGGTGGCGGGGAGGAAGAGAGAGAGAGAGAGAGAGAGAGAGAGAGTCGGCTCGCCTGTGAGGAATTTTTTTTCATGTGCGGTTGCAGGAGTGTGTCAGGTATGCGGTTGGACAGAGGGAGTTCAGAGTGTTTACACGTTACTTGCTTTTGAAGTTCCCGGAAACCAGTCATATGGCGAAGGCTCCCCTCTTGTGCTGTCCTCTACACAAAGGTCTCCGTACTTGATGCCAAGCTGCCTCTGCTCTTGGAGATCTGCATGACAGTGATGATGCGGCCTATGAATATCATTGCTGGGTGCTAGTGTGCCTTGGTCACGGCAGGGAAGGGTCAGATATCCCTTTCCCTGGTGTCTTAGCAGAGCTTCCTGAAGGAGCCTAAAACATATGGCTGTGAGCCATGGGCACCAGGATTGCCAGCTCCTGCCAATAGCCAGTATAATCCTTGGCTGCCCAATAGCAGGAAGTTGCAGGCAGTGATCTGGGGGAGACAGGCCAAGGCAATAGGGCAGACAAGAGGTAAGTGGAAACCTGCCCAGGGAGGAAATGCCCGGATCCGCTGACCTGTTTTTCTTGTATCTCCCTTGTGCTGTCAGGAAGACAGATGACATGGAGGGCGAGAGAGGTGGCAGATCCAGACACTGGCCGCTTCCAAGTCTGGCAAGGGCTGAGGCGGTGGGCAAGCTCTCCCACACGGGTTCAGCCAGGATGTGGGAGGATGGAGCAGGAGGGGCGGTGGAAATTGTATTTACCTAGAAACATGGCCCAACCAGCCCCAGCAGCATGGCCATGGGAGGGATTTGCAGCTCCAGAGGTCCTGTGAACATCAACTATGACACTGTAACACAAGGGCTGGAGGAAGACTGACAGGATGACTTGCATTGTGCAGGTGTTTCTACCAGAAGAAAGAAGGTATTGTAGCAGGCAGGGTCAAGGCTAAGGCTACAGAATGAAAGTCATGTTTTCTGGCCCATGGGGAACTGAAGTATGCAAACGCTGGGCTGACAGCTACCAATTTATAACAGATGATCTGCTAATTGCATTTTATTAAATACTAAAAAAAGTTGGATGAGTAAAAGCATAAATAATACTCGAAATGAGTACTAACTATGATAAGGGCATCCAAAGTCACAGGAAAACTTTCTTTAAGCACAAAAATGGATTCCACGACAGCATTTATTTCAAAATTTCTGTCTTCTCAGAATTAATGTTTTAAACAATGATTCGTATAACTATCAATATTCCAATGTTCTTCAAGTTAATGCATACAAACATCAAATTTTGTAAGGTTTACAAAGATATGAAATCCAAATTATAAGGTGATATAACTGTGGTAGATATGGAGAACTGCAAATTCTAGCAATAAGCAAATAAAGTAAAGGTAAACTCTGGAGACTAAGTTGTTTTTATTTACATAAGGAGTTTTTGACTAGTAAATACCCAATCAATGTAAGAAGAAAAGGTATTCTCATCAGTGATAGTTGAATACTATCCTATCTCAAAACATTCTGGCTTTCTCTGAAATGGTTTTGAGAGGAGTCACTGTTTGGATTTTCCTTCTAAGTGTATAATGATTTAGCTCTAATTATACAAATGACTTAATTTAACATAATTCTGAGTGCATACTTGACTAACAAATCTTAAGATTTTAGATATATTTTAGAATTAAAGTGATTCCCAATTCAATGTTTCTATCGGACTGAAACTACCGTGCTATCTCCTCATTTCTTCTGAGTAGACACTATTAAACTTCTCCATGAGTTTACATATTTTTTACAAACTTATTAAATCATCAGGGACTCTGTCTTATGGTGTAGGAAGGACAGAAACACAAAACCAAAATGAAGCCAAACCTTCAAGAAGTTGACACAAAAAGTACACAAAAGTCAGCCCTGGAAATAAGGGCAGAATAAGGGAAATAAGGGCTATCATTAGAAAGTAACCTAAAGGTTCAGGGGAAGAAGAAATTAATTTTGGACAGGAAGACCAGTATCTGAACTGGCCTCCAAGAGGCCTGAAGTTAGAAGGCTGTTTGCGTGTTCCATACTAGCGGGAACAAATCACAGAGGGGAAAAAAAGAAAAGAACAGAGGGAAATCTGGGAATATGGAAAGGAGCTCCATTGTGAAAGGCTTTTAGTATCAGACCAGGAAGGACTAAAGGAAAAGCAGTCAATTCAGATTTTTAAGAAGAAAAAAAATGCAATCAAAACCAGCTCAAAAGTAAGAGTTCTCCTCACTGTTCCTCAATAATCAGCTCTTGTCTGTTGAAAACAAAAAGTAGAGTGCCTATGGTCCATACCTGTAATGAACCTACTCAGAATGCTGAGATATGCAGATCACAATTTGAAGCCAGCCTGGGCAGAAAAGCCCATGAGACTCACGTCTAATTAATCATCAGAAAGCAAAAGGGGAGCTGGGGCTCCAATGGCACAGCGCTGGACTTGAACAAAAATGCTCAGCTATAGTGCCCAGGCCCTAGTTCAAACCTCAAGAGCACACACACACACACTCACACACACACACACACACACACACCAGCTCAGAGATTACTAGACATAATAGCCTAAAAGTTGTCATTTGAGCCTAAATAAAGCTATATACAATGCTGATTGGGAATAACTACAAGGCCTTTAGAATTAACAAATGCCATTTGTAAGGAAATGGAAGGAGTTGGAAAAAATTATACTAAATGAAGTGAGACAGACCCAAAGAAACATGAACACTATGGTCTCCCTTATTGGGAATAATTAGTACAGGTTTAGGCAAGTTATAGCAGAGCATCACAAGGCCCAATTGCTATACCCTTATGAACACATAAGATGATGCTAAGTGAAATGAACTCCATGTTATGGATACAATTGTTATATCACAGTTGTAACTACTTTCAATGTCCCATGTGTATCTGTAGCTTCTACTATTGATGATGTTCTTGTATCACCTTCCTGTGGTTGTACCTACACTATCTCTGTAATTTATCTGAGTATATTGGAAACCGTGTATACTGGTATTGGAACTAGGAAATTGAAAGGGAATACCAAAATTGAGAGACACAGGGTAAAAAATGACAAACAAATACAAAAGCAATACGTGCAAAAATGTTTGGTGTAAGTGAACTGAACACCTCAGGGGGGGAAAGGGTAAGGGGGAGGGGAGTGGGGTTTGAGGAACAAGGTAACAAACAGTACAACAAATGTATCCAATGCCTAATGTATGAAACTGTAACCTCTGTACATCAGTTTAATAATAAAAATTTGAAAAAAAAGAAAAAAAGAAAGGAATTACGTCACAAGGATAGTAAAAAAATATAAGTAACAAATGTAAGACTTATAGAAAAGCATGAACTGGATGACAGCAAGACAGAAAATAAAATAGTAGGCGGCTATAAGGAGGAATAGAATGAGCCAATAGATTCAGTCTTGGAGGTACGATGTAGAAGGTGACACTAACACATTTTATTTGGGATGACCACCCTGTAACTACAACTCAAAACCCCAGAGGTGAAAGTCAACACAGAAGTTTCTTCCAAACAGAGGACAACGTCAATATCAAGACATTAAAAAAAGAGAGAGAAAGAGAGAGAGAGATCCAGTAAAATTCATGGGGGCTGTTCTTGCCAGCCCAAGGAAGAAAGGATTCTGAGGGGAAGAGACCAGCGAAAAAGAAGACAATCAAGAAAAATGTCATAAAAGAGAATGTAAGTTTGAGCAAGGAAGAACACTCAGAGAGACAAATGCTAGAGAGAGGGGAAACACCTGAGAAAGCACTTACGGTCTTCCTGTCAAAATCATCTTCCCCTTTCACACATCCTACAGAATTGTTAAAACGATGACTGGTCTAGTCCTTGGCTAAGGTAGTTTGAAGTTTTTTAACCTATACCAACCTTGGTCTATTGATGACATGGGTCATGAATATCTGGGTCCTACGTGAAGGTTAAAATCTCATTGCTACCCAGGCTGTAAGCATGTAATCTATAATGGCACTGGACTCGGCTCTCCACTCCACTTCCCTCCATGGATACAGCACTTCAGAACTATTTGACACAAATTACCTATCTTCAGAACTGGCTTGAAACTAAGCTTCCATCCATCTCTACCCGTTTAATACAATCAAGCCAAGCCACTGCACAAATTGCCTCCCAGCAGCCCCTCCTCTCCTTTCATTCCCTGCACGGGATCATCTGTTGGTCAGACATCAATCCTACTCTCTGGTGAACAGCTGACTCTGTTAGGGGTCGGTAGAAGGACCACCCAGCAGCTGCACCATGTTTTAGAGACAAAGCATGGTGGCCAATGTTTATGAGAATTGGAATACGGGGAAGCAAAGCAGTTAAAGCCCTTGGTAAGTGAAGAAACATTGTGCAAGTTAGCTCTTGGGAAAATGTTCTCCAGTGACTTCTCTGACATCATTCACAAGGCAGACAAGCAGGCAGTAACAGTCAACTTGCAGATTATGCACTTAATCCTCATACATTTATTTTTATTTTTTTATTTTTTTTTTGGCCAGTCCTGGGCCTTGGACTCAGGGCCTGAGCACTGTCCCTGGCTTCTTCCCGCTCAAGGCTAGCACTCTGCCACTTGAGCCACAGCACCGCATCTGGCCGTTTTCTGCGTATGTGGTGCTGGGGAATCGAACCTAGGGCCTTGTGTATCCGAGGCAGGCACTCATGCCACTAGGCTATAGCCCCAGCCCCCCTCATGCATTTATTGACACTCTACTTGGTGCGAGACATTGTGTAAAGACTAGATCATTTACCCACTTTAATTCATAGGCATGACTGAAACCCTCAAAGACTCTCTTGTTCAAATCTAGTTTGGCTTTAAGATCAGAGATCAAATGCCAGCACCTCCAGACAGATATCCATGAACCTTTCTCAGGCAACAGTAACAACTCTTTTCTCCCAAGTCTCATAGAATGCTGTTCATGGACTTCTTTTATGAAACACAATGATCCTCATACATTGTAATTCTTTACATGTGCTCTCTCCTAATAAACTTTCTCTCTATATATGCACATATACATATGTGTCTATATATATGTGTGTATACATATGTGTATATATATGTATATATACATACGAATATATGCATATATATAACTGAAATCCAAGATTCATGTCGTGATAATACCCCATTATCTTCCCACATCCCAAAGCATAATGCATCTCCTTTGAAAATGAGTGCGTTCATGAGCTAGACTTTGTCCACCAAAGGCTCGATACATATTAGAAGTTTGATTATATAAAGGCAATAATCTTATTCTCTGCAATTAAAAGTCAATCTTAACATCTAAAAATAGGGAAAATAAAACTGTAAATAAGTGCAACATAGCAAATTATCCTAATTCCAATGCTAACACTTTATGTGGTACAATTTGATCAAGATGAGATTCAACTTCACCTTTCATCTTTCTATCTAATAGAGTTTTCTAAAAAGAAACAAATACATTAAATTACAAAAATTTATAACTTAAGTGTTTCAAGTGAACTGTTTTGAAATACTTTAGTATATGAATTATTCTTAAAACTTACGGGTTCATTAAAATGGCTCCAATGAGTATCCGATTCTCATCTATCAACAAAGTTATTTGTGAGCAAGGAAACTGGGTTACTGTGTGTTTTTGATAGTTTGGAATAGCTAAAATTCACATACCTTTCTAATTTACCATCATTTGGTTCAAATGGTCTAATTTACCAAAAGAAAATCTTGATTCTTTTTGAGAAAATACTGAGGCTACCTGGGCTAAATAAATAGGAAAAAGGACCCTAAGCCTTTTTGATTTCAGGAGATGAGTATCTAGTAAGAAGAGTAATGGGTTAGTGTTTAGAATTCTAGGTCCATGCTTAGATGAATGAGCTCTTTGTTGTCAGTAAGTAGTTGGCTTTGTCATTTTTTTTTTTTTGGTGCCAGTTTTGGGACTTGAACCCAGGATTCTGGGTGCTGCCCCTGAGCTTTTATGCTCAAGGCTACTATTCTACCATTTGAGCCAGAGCTCAGCTTCTGGCTTCTTAGTGGTTAATTGCAGATAAGGGTCTCACAGACTTTCCTGCCCACACTGACTTTGATCCACAATACTCAGATCTTAGCCTCCAGAGCAGCTAAGAATATGGGCACCTAGGTGTCTAGTACCCGGTTACTGGTTCTCTTGCCTTTAAACTAGATATGAGAACTTTAAAAGCTTGAAAATTGAAATTAAGTCAGAAGTAAGGAAATGGAAAAACCTCCCATGCTCCTGGATTGGGAGGATTAATATAATCAAAATGGCAATATTGCCAAAGGCTATCTACAAATTCAATGCAATACCCATTAATATCCCACCACCATTTTTTAATGAAATAGAGGAAGCAATCCAGAAATTCAAATGGAACAATAAAAGACCTAGAATAGCAAAAACAATCCTAGGCAGAAAGAAGAGTGCTGGAGGAATAACAATACCCAACTTCAAGCTGTATTTTAAAGCTATAGTAATAAAAACAGCTTGGTATGGGCACCAGAACAGGCCTGAAGACCAATGGAACAGAATTGAAGACCCAGAAATGAACCCACAGAACTATGCCTACTTAATCTTTGATAAAGGAGCTAAAACAATAGTATGGAAGAAAGATATCCTCTTTAACAAGTGGTGCTGGCAAAACTGGCTCAACACATGCAACAAACTGAAACTAGATCCTTAGATGTCACCCGGCACCCAAATCAATTCCAAATGGATTAAAGACTTCGAAATCATAACAGACACCCTGAAAACACTAAAGGAAGGAGTAGGAGAAATACTTGGGCTCCTTGGCACGGGACGGAACTTCCTTAACAAAGACCCAGAAACGCTACAAATCAAAGAAAGGTTGGACAAATGGGACTGCATCAAACTGCAGAGCTTCTGCACGGCAAGTGACATAGCTCGCAAGATAAACAGAAAGCCTACAGACTGGGAGAAGATCTTTACTGGACATTCAACAGACAAAGGCCTCATATCTAAAATATATGCAGAACTAAAAAATTACCTTCTTTCAAAACAAAACCGCAAAGAACCAATAGCCCCCTCATCAAGTGGGCTAAAGACTTACAAAGAGACTTCTCTGATGAGGAAATGAGAATGGCCAAGAGACATATGAAAAAATGCCCTACATCACTGGCCATGAAAGAAACGCATATCAAAACAACACTGAGATTCCATCTCACCCCGTAAGAATGTCCCATATAAAGAAAACTAACAATAACAATTGCTGGAGGGGATGTGGCCAAAAGGGAACCCTAATCCATTGTTGGTGGGAATGTAAACTGGTTCAGACACTCTGGCAAGCAGTATGGAGATTCCTCAGAAGGCTAAATATAGAACTCCCCTATGACCCAGCAGCCCCACTTTTGGGTATCTATCCAAAAGACCACAAACAAAATCACAGTAATGCCACCAGCACAATAATGTTCATCGCAGCACAATTTGTCATAGCACGAATCTGGAGCCAAGCCAGATGCCCCTCAGTAGACGAATGAATCAGGAAAATATGGTACATATATACAATGGAATTTTATATTTCTATCTGAAAGAATGACATTGTCCCATTTGTAAGGAAATGGAAGGTCTTGGAAAAAATTATACTAAGTGAAGTGAGCCAGACCCAAAGAAACATGGACTCTATGGTCTCCCTTATTGGGAATAATTAGTACAGGTTTAGTCCTGTCATAGCAGAGCATCACAAGGCTCAATAGCTATACCCTTATGAACACATAGATGATGCTAAGGGAAATGAACTCCATGTTATGGAAACAATTGTTATATCACAGTTGTAACTACTTTCAATATCCCATATGTATCTGTAGATTCTATTATTGATGATGTTCTTGTATCACCTTCCTGTGGTTGTACCTACACTATCTCTGTAATCTTATCTGAGTATATTGGAAACCGTGTATACTGGTATTGGAACTAGGAAATTGAAAGGGAATACCAAAATTGAAAGACACAGGGTAAAAAAAGACAAACAAATACAAAAGTAATTCTTGCCAAAATGTTTGGTGTAAGTGAACTGAACACCTCAGGGGGCGAAAGGGAAAGGGGGAGGAGGGAGGGGGGAATGAGGGACGAGGTAACAAACAGTACAACAAATGTATCCAATGCCTAATGTATGAAACTGTAACCTCTCTGTACATCAGTTTGATAATAAAAATTGAAAAAAAAATAAAATTAGATATCTCTCAAAAGGTTTTTAATGAGATGCCATCAGTATGACACAGTCAGAATAAGGTTGAATTAAGTATCTCAGTACCTGTGGCCAACTTAAAATGACACATAAACCAATTAACTACCACAAATCTGCTCATATTTATCAATATACATCATCTTACATTATACCCAATCTCTCAATACTGACAGTAACAAGCATCCTTGTATCATAATTCATACATATATAACCAGACAAACTAGCCTTTCTCCAGAAGGAACACACCAGTACATGGGCAATGTTTATACTTCACAAGATCCAATCATTTAAGTGCAATAATAGGATGTACCAGGCAAGGCACTGGTGGCTCCCACTTGTAATCCTAACTATTCAGGAGGCTGAGATCTGAAGATCAAAGTTTAAAGTCAGCCCAGGAAGAAAAATCCATTGAGATGCTCATCTCCAATTAATCACTGGAAATCCACAAGTGGAGCTCAAAGTGGTAGAGTGCTAGTCTTAAGGAGAAAAGCTCAGGGGCAGGCTCTCAGGCTGAGTTCAAGCCCCATGACCAACCGAATTAAAAAAAAAAAAGCAAGTGATGTCAAATTAACAACACTTAACACTACGATACCTCTTAGGTTACATAACAAGCAACTTAAGGAGAACACTGGGCTTAGTATATTTACATATGTGCACAGAAAACTCCTAAATGCACAAATACAATCATAAGTAAATAAAGAAGACATAGTCCTGACAATTATTTTACAGTTGCCCATGTGGTCACCTGTGGTTACTTATAATTACTTTCTCTCTCTACTTATTCTGTTTTCCCTTTGTCTCACCAAGCTACTTATGGTTTTATACTGGGCCAGGTAATACAAACCTTCATTCTTAAAGGGTCTGTACAACTGATAGTCCATTAGATATGGTAACTGTAATAGTTTTCCATCGGGGTGGGAATGTGACTTAGTGGTAGAGTGCTTGCCTAGCATGCATGAAACCCTGGGTTCGATTCCTCAGCACCACATATATAGAAAAAGCCAGAAGTGTCTCTGTGGCTCAAGTGGCAGAGTGCTAGCCTTGAGCAAAAAGAAGCCAGGGACAGTGCTCAGGCCCTGAGTCCAAGCCCTAGGACGGGCAAAAAAAAAAAAAAAAGTTTTCCATCGACCCTAATCACAGAACATGATAATACCAAAAGGCACCTTCGGGGATCTTCTAGGACCCAGACACTAGGAAGTAGCTATCCGATACCCCCTGATTGCAAACAGATCCGTCACCCCAGCCAGCACAGCAGCTTCCTTCTTTGCTTGTCCATTCAGAGGCATGAGAAAGCCACAGCGTCCAGGGAGCAGAATTCACTTCCAGTTCAATGGAACCATTGTGTCTCCCGATTGAAACATTCCTTCCTTTAGGACAAAGGCCTCTAGGTCAGCACAAAGTAAGATCATAGGAACAGGAAACAAAAATTTTGTTAATGGGTCACTAAGAGTAATCGTGGGTGGTGTCACTACCATGTTCACCATATGATTCTTCAATCCATTGATTCTAATTTCAGAGAAAAATCCCACCTATTCAATTCACAGTATCACAGTCTCCTGGGGAAGCTTGGTAGGCTTGATGGGAGTTATGGCATCATGACAAAGTCTTCCACCACACTGTCCTGCCAGCAGCTGCAGGATGTCATAGCAAACCAGTGAATTCTACCACCATGAGCATTATGTCTATCCTTTGCTGGAAGGTGAGTCCCTTGACCAGAAGCAATGCTATTTGAATACCATGATGGCAGATCAAACATTCTATAAGTCCATGGATGGTAATTTATCACAATCATTGCATGCAAGGAAGGTGTATATATAGGAAATGAGAATTCCAGTAAGAACAAATACTGCTCTATGACAAAAGTGATCCGAAGAAATACATCCACCATCATTAGCTTCAATCACTCTGGAAAACAGTACCCTATCAGCCACCCACTACTCATCTCTTTGGTCAGCTGACTGGGCAATCAGCAATGGCCATAGCTGGGTCAGCATGGCGAGTCAGTCATGCTTTCGAAGCCATGCATAGTCCCCACCCAGTGGTTCATGGCCATTTTGCACATGGCTCCATTGTGTAAGAACAGGAGTGGCATGGGAAAAAGGATGATTTCTAGCCACAAAAAGGAGCAATCTTTTCACTTAATTACAAACATCATCCTCCACTCAGGTTATCTTTTGGTATTGTGCCCACTCAGCAAGTTCTACCACCTACCTCATCCCAATTTCCTTCTGACCAATTTTCCAGTCATGCCTCTTCTAAGTCCCTAACCAGCTAGCCAAACAATTCACACAAGAGCTCATACATCCATAAAGTCACTCAACTGGCCACTACTCCTTGTAAGCCAACCACCAGAGACACTGCTCAATGTTCTGCCCACCTAGAGAATTTCCCTTTACCAGCGTCCTTTCAAGGTCATCCTAGTACAGAGTCAAAGTGCTACAACTATCTACTCTTACATGGTGCCTGAATATCACACAGAAGGTTCTGTAAAGCAGGCCCCAGTTTCTTCTTCTGTCAGCTGATCACAGGAAACTTACTCTAAAGCCACAGGTATGGAATGAGAAGAATAAGAGTGCGACAGGACTTCAGACCATAGGCATTTGGGCTATTTCTTATAACTTACTTGTTCCTCTCTTTACTACTGGGAAGCATGTATATTCTCATCTGAATATTTGAGAGGTATTGAATTTTTGAAATCTATTTTGAGATTCTATCGTTTTAGATTTTCAGAGGAATAGGAGTAGAAAGAATCATCAAGAATAAAGATTAACAGAGTTTTAATCTCACATCCTATTATTATTTTTCCAATTTCACCAAAACCTCATTTTTTCAGACAAGTGTTCAATTGAAATCCTCTTAATGCTCATGAGGCTTTTGTGGCAACATGGCAAAACGTCTAAGAATTACAAAGACCTAAGTTTCATATTTGCCAATACCATTGCTGAAGTCTTGGCAATTAAATCTCTAGGCCTCCTGTAAATTTGGGTCTTACGCATAAACTCTTAATCTACCTTCTGAGAGTACAGGGTAGATGTTGAGTGTTCTCACCACAAAAATGATAATAATCTGCGATACATATGTTAGCTAGATTTAACCACTCTATGTGTAAAATATGTTGTACTTGATCAGTATGTATCATTTTACCTGTAGATTTTTATAAATATGTTGATTAAAAATGGAGGGAATACTACCTATGAGATACTGAATGGGCTCTAAGAAAATGAGTTCAATCAGGGAAAAGCCTTTTACAGGTAATGTTTATATTTGAACAAGAGCTTAGGATTTTTGTTTTTTTTTCTTTAGAAATTTTATTTAAATATACGGAAAATAGTTATGGATGGCAAAAGGTGCTATTTATCCTGTATTTTTTATTTTTGTAATTTTTTATTCTTTTATTATTTAAAAGGTGATGTACAGAGAGATTACAAGAACATGTCAGGTAATGAGTACATTTCTTTTTAGACAATGTCACCCCTTCCGCAAGTTCTCTCCCTGTGTTTTCTTCCATTCCCCCCACAAGTTATATAGTTAATTTTCAACATAGTGTCTAGTGAGTATGTCTCTGTTTCTTTCATGGTTTTGAGCATCACAGTTATTGATAGCATGTCTGAACCTGCTTCCTGGCTCTCCCATTGCACTCCTTGATCCCAATCATTCTACAACACCACAGTAATCAAGGGGATCTTTCTAAAACATGGCACATCACTTTTCTAGCTAAAACTTTCCAATGTGTTCTTAGAATATTTGAAATTAAGTCTAAACTTTCTATTATGGTTAATAAAACTACACACAACTTCTTTTATGACTCTATATCAGTTTTCTTTTAGGCTAGATAAAGTGTGAAGTACCCTGCACACACACACATACACACACACACACACACACACACACACAACTCCTTTAGTTCTTACAAGAAAGTTTGAGAAGGTTGGCTGAAAGAGAGAAAAAAGCTGAGGAATTAAAATTAACAAACCTTCCCTAGAGCACCTAATTAGTAAGGCTTGCAACTGCTTCACACCCAGTTTTCAACAATATCTAGCACTTACTACATATCTTCTGCTAGACACTGAATGAATGTCTTTATATAAAGGTAACCACTTAATAGGACATATGCTACATGATGATATTATTATTCTCAAATGGAGAAAAAAGCTTGGACTCAAAGAAGTTAAGTAACTGGATTAAGTCACAGAAGTAGGAAATGGCAAGGCTGGAGTTTAAATAAACCCAGGACAGTCCCACTTCATACTGCTAACCCTAAGCATTTCCTCCTCCACATCCTCCTGCTCTTCCTCTTCCTATTATGCCAGTCCTGGAGCTCAAGCTCATAGCCTGGGAACTGTCCCTGGGCTTATTTTGAAGAGCTTAGGTTTTTTAATACATTTTTAGCAAGTTTACTTAGGCTCATCTACCCTCCCATTGCAAAATGAAAAAGTTCATATTATTCTGTATGAGTCAGTACTTTGCTGAGATAAATTTTTTCAATACCATCTGTTTCATCAAATAAAATTCCTACTCTACATTAAAGATCAGCTATTGTATCATTCATAACATCTGTACAAATACAATTTCGAGATATGTAAGGGGGTTGGAAATTTTTATCTTTCATATATTATGTTCCTACAGCTTGTTTTATGCTGTATTTTGGAGTCCAACTGGAAGATAAATCTTTGCCCCTCTGTCTGAAGTTGTTTCACGTACAACCCGTTTATGATTATAACTCTGTTGTAGTTCCTATCTCTTATATTTTTAGAGTTTTAACTCATTCCATGTTTGAAACCAAAAGACAATCGCTGTGCTATTTGTCTATGAAAGGTGATTGTGCACAGTTTAACATTTGGCAAGCAAACGAGAACCATGACTATTTCTGTTAACATAGGAGGAATCCCCATCAGGGAAGTGACTTCAACTGAAAGGAAATATTTGGATAGGAGGAAGAGGGAAGAAAAGAAAAAGAGCAAATAAAACTTGTCAAGGGACCACTGTGTTGGGAGCCTTTTCTCTAGACTCGGTGCATTGAAAAACTCCATTATGGAGGTATCATTCACATTCACACACGAGCAAAACAGTATCAAAGACTATTATTCCACACCACAGCTAATATGGTGAAGAGGGGAATGGATCCCAGCTGTCTCCTCCATGAAATTGTGCAGCTTTCAGACTGAAGCTAAGTGGACAGCATATCTACTCTGTAGCATAGTGGAGAGGGAAAGAAATGAGTCCCAGATTGGATAGTGAAGAGTGCCAACTTCAGAAAAGAACCACTGAAGGAGGGTGGGGAGAGAGGAGAGATGAAGTGCAACAGTTATCACCAGCACAAAGGAGGAAAGATAATTTCAAAGGAAGGGTACTTGAGAATGGTCAGCATTAGGAAGTTCAATCAATAAAAGAACAGGCTCTCCACCTGCTAATGCAATCACCATTAACCCAAAAAAGCATACAAATCATCATTAATGCCTTCTTCTCCCTCACCAATTAGTAGCAGGGTTCAAATGAATTCCCTTGCCAGGCCTTCCTTTCCATCCTTTCTGCCCTCACTCTACTTCAAACGTTTACTCCCCAGCTGAGAAACTTGTAGCCTGGTCTTATGGTTTCTAGTTGGTGCCCTGGAGTCACCCAGCTTCTTCTCTTCAAAATAGTTTCATGTGACTCTTCTGTGCAGAGTTCAAAAGGGATTTCCCCCCACACCCCTGTCACAAATCCAGTATTTTTCCAGTCTTTACACTCTCTAGACACCTTTTTACTTTTAAGCCGCTGTCCCATATGACACTAACTAACCCTATGAGCTTTATCTGCTTGACTTGATCAGTGGCTGTGAACTACTTGCTCTCTGACCTTTATTCTATCTGTACCTCAGTTTATCAGCTGCAAACATGGAAATAATTTTTTTAAGAAAAAATAGTGCTTATCCCCTATAATTAGAGAATAAAACATGCAAAACTCTTGAAATAGTGCCTGACTGCACTATTGAATAAGCACTCAATGAATTTTAGTTATAATTGTATTAACTTTATGATTTTATAATTAACTTTTCAGCTAAATGTCATACAAAAACCCCCAACAACAACAAATAGGACCATGAACAGTGTATTGGTACCACGTAACATTTAGCCTCCACGTTATGCTTTTAGCCACTTTGCCATGATCCCAACAAACTGCCCAAGTTCTGCCTCTAAAAGGCTCTCCATGTATTCTGACTATCTACTCTGAAGAGCCTGTCATACTTAAATGACTGATTCCTAAATATAGTCATTCTAAATCCAATCACTGCCCTTTCCGAAGCGTTGTCGCTGAACTCTTTCTGAGAGCAATGGCCTACCAATTTGGAATATTTTTACTTTTTGTGTAATGCTTATTAATTTATTGCTTGTAATTTTTTTTGCCAGTCCTGGGGCTTGAACTCAGGGACCTGGGCACTGTCACTGAGCTTCTTTTGCAGAAGGCTAGCATGCCAACAGTTGAGCCACAGCATCACTTCTGGCTTTTTCTGTTTATGTGGTACTGAAGAATCGAACCCAGGGCTTCGTGCATGCTAGGCAAGCACTATACCACTAAGCCACATTCCCAGCCCTGATTGCTTTGGTAAACTTTTAAACTACTATATTTTCCTATCACTTTTAAGTCTACAAATCACTTTGAAATCCATCTGCTCCTTAGGTTTCATTTCCCTGACTATGATTGCCTGCCCCAGGTGGCAGGAACTGAGATTTTGCTTGTCTATGTAACTCTGCCCTGCCAGGGCACTGCCAGGGAGCAGATTCCTAAACACAGGCGCATGAAGGGCATGGATTGTCCTATGCACACAGCTTCACCGTCACTGAAGAAAGAAACAAACTACTTTTCAAGTAAGAAAAAAAGTCAATTAAGGTTTTTAAGGATCTCACTTTTCCTCCAAGAAATAACTTTCCAACTTTCTAGCAAATCTCTTTTTAGTTCAAATACCTGATGCTGCAAACGGTCATCTCTGTCTTGATACATCTTAATGGCTAGCAAAGTGTGGGGAGGGGTAGTTGCCATAGTGACCAAGAGAAATGTCTGTAGACAGACAATTTCTGTCACTGAGACAGAAGAGTATTTCCTGTTCATCCATCTCTAGTTTGATTTAGTATAGTAAAGCTCCAAGGCAAAGTCGATTCATTTCAATTACAGAAGACATTGCTCTGGTTCTGACTCCGCAGGAATGGTACCAGTAATGTGTCACCAACACTTGACAATGGCTCAGTCTCAGCAATAGTTTGACAAAAGAAGAATCTCACCACTTGTTGACTGACACCAGTAGAGTCACATCAGTAATCAATAACAGTTCAGTCTCACTCATATTTTTGTGTGCCTTAGGACTGGAGTTAAGATTGCCACAGAAATGAAATCAACTATGAAAGATATTCATTTGTAATTCTAAGTGCTTACATTCACATAAACAATTATTTAACATGTACACAGGCCAGTAGTTACTACCTATTTCCATTATTCATCATTTTCTCTGGCACCTTTCACCACTTAATCCCATTTTTTCCAAAATTAAAATTTAAAGAGGCAACTTCAGTCTGGTTTGGACAATGACACCATTCACTGGGAGACACAGGAGAAGAAGATGGGTCGGGGAGTGAGGTTAAATTCATCCTGAGCCATTCTAGATTTATAATGCCCAGCTAGACTTGTGTGCTGTTGGCCAAATTCTTCTAAAAGGCTATCCCATTAAGCCCAGCACAAGGTCGACTAATGCCTTCTGGCTTCTGTGAGTCTGAGGTTCGTATCTCTGATATTAGATAATCCATTTCACTGGATGCTACAGAGACCATTCTTTTGCAGAGGAAAACGAGTATTTTCCAACTTCAAAATAGACTTGCTAAAAGGTAGATTTCTAATTTCTAGTTAGGCGATTTATAATGTCTTCTTGTAATAAGGCATATGTGAAGTAGGTTCAGATCCAGGTCTATGGATCATGCTCTTGTTCAAATACACTTGATATTTACAATGTCAACCATGTCACCAAGATGGGGGGAAAATCATGGTTTAGTATGCTGAGCAAAGTTGACTCACTGATCATCCCAGGATTTAATCAGAAAATGCTCAAGATTTCAAGGCAAATATGAGCTGTAGCTGCTCATCTCTCCTAGTTCTAATCTATTACCCTATTTGGTACCATTAGAGAACCGGAGCAGAGCATTCAACACAACCTAACATGTCAGACTAGACAACTTGTATGCAATAAAAAAGGCCAAAGGCAGATTTAAACATCAAATGACCCCATTTTCTTCAAACACATTGACACTGATTTCTCTTTAGTCTTTTTCAACAATGATATTGTCTTTATACGTGTTTATTACAATAAATTCATACCAAATCAATAAATTCTTACACTTGCATGAGATTTTTGTTTTTGTTTGTCCTGGGACTTGAACTCTGGGCACTGTCCCAAGCAACTTTTGCTCAAGGCTGGCATTCTACCACATGAGCCACAGTGCCATTTCCAGATTTTTCTGAGTAGTTTATTGGAGATAAGAGTCTCATAAGCTTTCTTGCCCCAAGTAGCTTCAAACTGCAATCCTCAGATCTCACCCTCCTGAGAAGCTAGGGTTACAGGCATTGATTCCTGGGTCCTACCTTTGCCTACGTTTCTTTGCTGTGGTGTATACGTTAAAGAACAGGAAGTTCTAATGTTTCTTACTATCAGTGGAACTATGTTGAAAACTTAGAAATAACTTGAGAATACCAACATTAGGATTCATCGCCATGATGTGGCAAAGGCATGGGAGGTTTAGAAATCTTCACATGTGATAGACAGACTCTTCTGAAGAGACAATGCCCCTATTAAACTTATGGCTTCTAATGTGTAACCTCCAACATCCTAAAAATATCCCAAAGACTTTTATGTTCTTGGTACTAACGTTTGTAAGATATGGTGAACAGAGGATGTTGTCCTAATGACCTAGGACTAGATTTCATAACTACATAGATGCCCTCATACTAATTAATATGATCATCTTAACTACCATCTGAAACAGTATTCATTGTTGAGGAGAAAAAAACCACAGGCTATTCTCAGCCACAGAACATGACCAAAAATTGTGGATACACATTTCTTTCTGTATAGCTGAATTGCATGTCATCGTCTGATGAAAACCAACCCAAAATTACAGTTATAATCTAGTTATAATAATGTCAAGCCAGACTCTGGACAACCTGCTTCTGGAAGTCCTCTCCAGGCTGGTATGGCCCGTGCCTTTGTCAGATTAACTGCATGGCCCACATCTGAGGTCATCCTAAATCTCATGATGGAGAAGAACAAACTCAAATACTCAACTACAACTAGTTTAATTGGCTGTGAACTTCCATAGGGTTTGGGATTATTGTGTTTGGGGGATGAGAATTTTAGGGGATTAACAATATTTGAAAAACACAGTCATTTTTTCCAAATATAATATCAGAAAAAAACTCCATTTGGGTTGGCCTAGCATGCTCAAGACCCTGGGTTTGATTCCCAGTGCTGCAAGAAAAGAATAAGAGGGCTGGGGATATGGCCTAGTGGCAAGAGTGCTTGCCTCGTGTACATGAGGCCCTGGGTTCGATTCCTCAGCACCACATATACAGAAAATGGCCAGAAGTGGCGCTGTGGCTCAAGTGGCAGAGTGCTAGCCTTGAGCAGGAAGAAGCCAGGGACAGTGCTCAGGCCCTGAGTTCATGGCCTAGGACTGGCCAAAAAAAAAAAAGAAAAGAAAAAGAAGAAAGCTGGATAGGGGGAGAGAACGGAACAGAAGAGGGGCAAGGGGAAAGAGAGGGAGAGAAAGGGGAAGGGACAAGAGAAGGAGGGGAGAGGAATAGGAAAGGAAGGAAGGGAGAAGGGGATGGGAAGACAAAGGAGAAGTGAAGAGAAGGAGAGAGAAGAGGGGGAAGATGAAACACACTCCCAATTCTTTTGTCACTCAGTGACAAACACAATCAAATTCTCATCCCTATACCTGGGAAAATAAGGAAATGCAATGAAGCTGGGTATTGGGGCACCGGGGCTCACATTTCAGACCCAGTGACTCCAGACTCTGAGACAGAAGAATTGATTGAGCACTTTGCCTTAATACCAGCCAAGGCAACACAGCCAGACCCTGCCTTCCAGTATAATTTCTACTCATTAAAAATGAAGTCTAAAATACAAGTCAAATTAAATCCTCTAGCGACCTTAAAGGTAAGTTGTAGCTAACAAACAAACAACCTATTTCAATTCAGAACAGTAAATGTTCTTTACTCATGTGGATTTGTAAAGATCTAGTAATCTGAAGACCACCACAAAATAAGGAAACTAGAGAAAAGCTCAAAA
>NW_025960188.1:0-38588 GCF_023159225.1 Perognathus longimembris pacificus
CAGTGTCCCAAGATCTAGTTTCACCATCAATAGTAAGAGCTGCTGTTCCATTAGAGGATCCGTCTGTAAACACCAAGGCAGCCTTAGAAAGAGGAGATAAAGATACAATCTGAGGAAATATAAAGTGTAAGAAGAGGCAAAGTGAAGTAACTTGTTAGAGGGATAATGATGTGAAATTGTGCCCACAAAATTGGCCCAAGCAATGGCCCAGGAATCACAATGAATATAAAGCCATTCTTGCTGCTGCAAAGTATAGGGGATATAAATAACCCGTGGATCTCGTCCAAGATACTTACAAGATTCCACACGGCACATATGGACTAAGGTGGCCTACCAATTCATAATAAGGAGTTAACACTTTTGAAGGAGTAGCAGGCAAGAAAGCCACAAAAGGGGTCCCTTCTGCCAGAGGACCGCTGTTGGAGAATGAGGTGTAGTTAAAATATAAGCTTCCCAAGGGGCTGAGTAATCAATATAATTATATGTTGGGAAGAAATGGCAGAATTTACTATGCTCAAGGCTTCTGCTGCTTCAGTTGTCATTTCTCTGGGAGATGTAGGGTCAGGGTCCCCTTTAATAGATCAAACAAAGGTTTTAATTCAGCTGTGGACAATTAAGATAAGGGCCGAAGCCAATTAATATCTCCCAGGAATTTTTGAAAATCATGCAAAGTACGTAAATGAGAAGTCTTAATCTGTAATTCTGGCTAGTAAAATAATAAGGACCCAAAATATGACCAAGATAAGTATATGGAGGATGCTCTTGCACCTTTTCACTAGCTATTTATTACCCAAAAGAGGTGAGATCGTTGCTTTAACTGTCCAATGGCTTGGCTTACTACTTCAGGGTTTAAGTGAGCCAACAAAATATCATCTGTGTAGTGAATAATATAAACAGAAGGAAAATTTTGGCGAGTAGAAGAGAGAGCCCGTGCCACAAAGCTTTGACACAAAGTGGGGCTGTTTGCCATGCCTTGGGGTAACACTAGCCAATGGTATCTTTTCATGGGTTCTTTAAATATGTAGAGGGGACACTAAAAGCAAAGCGTTTGCAATCTTGAGGAGCAAGAGGTATGGTATAAAAACAATCTTTTAAGTCAATTATAATTTTGTATGTATTTTGAGGAATTGCCATAGGAGAGGGCATGCCTGGTTGTAATGCCCCCATAAGTTCCATGGTGGCATTCACTCGCCGGAGATCCTTGTAGGAGTCTCCATTTGCCAGATTTCTTTTAACAACAAAAATAGGCGAATTCCATGGGGAAGTAGTAGGAGCAATGTGGCCCAAGTCCAGCTGTTCCTGCACCAGCTGTTGGGCAACAACAATCTTTTCAATTGATAGGGGCCACTGATCCACCCACACTGGACTGTCTGATAACCATGTGATAGGATCGGCATGAGGGACAGGACGAGCAGCAACCCCCGTTAAAATATCCCAGCCCTTGTCTAGGAGGTCGGGGCTGAGGTTGAATGGGTTCTCTAATACCTTGCTGAATGACTTCCCAATCCTCCTGAGGGCAGTAGCCCTTGACTTAGAGTTGACGAGTGACTGCGTCACTAGGCTAAACAAATAAACTCCCATTTTTTCCATAATATCTCTGCCCCACAAATTTATGGGCAAATGATCTAATACAAAAGGCTGGAAAGTCCCAGAATGCCCCTCACCATCTCTCCAGTTAAGGATGGCACTGGCTTTGTTGGGTGTCTGTGGCATGGCCAATCCCCTGCAGGGATGTAAGAGACGCAGTAAGAGGCCAGTTGGAAGGCCAATGTCTCTTGGCTATCACAGACACATCTGCTCCTGTATCTAACAGACCTCGGAAGGGCTTTTCTTGTATTATAAATTGTAAGCTCGGGCTCTCCGTTTTATGTTTTGAACCCCAAAATATGTCTGAGGACCCGAAACTCCTTTCTCCCCTCGGGTTCGGGGTGGCTGATGCACCGACTGAAATTAAAGGAATAAGGATGAGCTGAGCAATCCTTTGCCCTGCAGGGATGGAGATAACACTAACAGGCGCTGAAGCCATGATTTTTTATTTCTCCAGTATAGTCCTGATCTATCACTCCTGGAATAATATGCAGGCCTCTCAGCGCAGAGCTACTGCGGCCTAACAGCAAGCCAACGGATCCCTCGGTAGGGGGCCATGGCTCCTGTAGGGAGGGCCTGGACTCCATCTCCGGAGTCAGTACTGAGCTGGTGGAGGAGCAGAGGTCCAGTCCTGCACTCCCTGGCATTGCTCGGAGGAGCAGGAAACTGATTGTAACTGCGAGTTGTTGGGGGATGGGCCCTGAGGTTGGGGGAAGGAAGGGGCCGCCCCAAAATTTCTCTGCGGGGCCAGGGGCTGGCCCTTCTGCCAGTTTCCCGAAATCGGGCGGCCAGAGTTAACAAAAGTAGATCTACATTTCCTAGCCCAATGCTTCCCTTTATTACAACGGGGACAAGTTCCAGGCTTAGCTCTCCTTTCCTGGTTAGGGCAGTGAGCCATTAAGTGGCCCATTTGTCCGCAGGAAAAAACAGCTGCCAGGAGGCCCAGCAGTGCGCAGATGTCCCTTTCCTTTTTCCCCTGTGCGGGGGTGCGCAAGAACTCAGTTACAGTCTGCCCCTGGAGCGCTGCAGCCAGCGTGAGGCCCTGCATATAGGATGGACCAATGTCTGCACAAAGCCGTATATAGTCAGTTATTTCTCCCTTTCTCTTAATGGTCTGATGGCTGCTTGGCAGGCTGCATTAGCATTCTCGTAAGCCAATTGTTGTACAAGGATCTTGCCGGCACCCTCATCTCGGATCAGACAACTTGTCGCCTCCAATAACCGAGAGACAAAGTCTTGATAAGGCTCATCTGACCCTGTCTAATTTTGGAGAGGTCTTCAGTTTTACTAGAGTTAGGAAGTCTACTCCAGGCACGTTTAGCGGCAGCACTTATCTGATCGTAAACGTCCGGGGCGTAATCTAACTGGGTCTCGGTGCTAGCATGATCACCTTCCCCAGCCAGCTCCGCAAATGAAGCAGGCACATTATTTGCTCTGTTAGTCTCTGCTGTTGCCTGACACTGATCTACAAATTCAGACTTCCATAGCAAGTAATCTCCTCCACTAAGACAAGCCTTAGCTAACTGTTTCCAATCATTTGGGCATAAAGTTTTAGCAGCCAAGGTATCAAGAATAACTTGAGTAAATGGCGCCTGTAGGGTCGTATTGAGGCACAAGCATTCTTCAGATCACTTATTTGTTTAAATGGCAAAGGCTGGTGGACTGCTTCGTTATCTTCAGTCCTCCTTACTGGAATAATTGAAAACCAGAAATGTCCTCCCCTTCATGAGCAGCCTGCGCCAGGGAGAGTTGCAGGGCACTACGCTTAGGGGAAGGATTAGGACTTGACCCAAAAAGGAGTTCACTGCTCGGAGGGCCAGCGCCTTTAACAGCGCTGGCTAAGATGGTACTGGCAGTGAGACAATAGCAGGCGGTGGGGGGTGGTGGGAAAGGAGTTCCCAGTACATTATCCTTTCCCTGTGTAATTACCTTACAAGATTACCGCCAAGATTGTGGGTGGGGCCCACAAGTTTCTAACTTTGCAGGAGTTTGTTGTCCTGGCTGAAGCTGGGACAACAGGGTTATGGTTGATTCCAGCATTTTCTCAACATTGAGTTAATCTGTCTACAGTAGGCTCATTGCATAATTTCTCCTCAGAGTCTGAGCCATCTGAGTCTTCCTTAGTATCTAGCCTAGTGGGTTCAGATCTTACTAATTTACTCAGCTCTTCCCGGGCAGCTGCATAAGTTCCCGGGGGGCTGGGTGATGTTCATCAGGCCCCCCTGTTCAGTTCTCTGATGGACTGATCGAATCTAACCCGTTCATGTCTAGGATCCAAACAATCTCGGACCAGATTCCAGAGAATAAAGGCATCCACTGGGATTTCTCAGGGCCATTTAAATCATAATACTCCTGAATCTTTTTCCCTATCTTTCGCCAAGTTTCTAAGTTAATGGTTCCTTCCTCCGGGAACCAGGGGCAGCTTCCTCAACAAAATGAAAGAAACGTTCTAACTGACTTTGGCCAATTTTCACTCCCCGGGTATGTAGCATGCCTTTGAGGGCCTGCACGTATAGCGTGCGGCTATTACCTTGTCCCATAATTTATTACTCCCGACGATACACTCTCCTTCCGCTCTCCTTCTCAACTATTCGGACGTCCTTACATGAGCGGGGGTCACCTGCCGTCGATCCCAGGTCTTCAAGTCCTGTTCAGGCGCCAAACCGGTAACTCCCCAAAGAATCTGGATTGTGGTGAGGCCTGCCGGGGCAGCCGGCAGGGGAACAGAAATCCTGACTGAGGGGCGCAGGGATACGGAAAAGGAAAAATAAGGCAAGAGAAAAAAGACAAGAGACAAAGATGGGGTACGGGAGGTCTACAGCCGTAAGGTTGAACCTCAAGACTGCAGCCAAGTTTATTCCACCTACAGCTTATATGCAGTTTTGGAACCAGGGAATAGCATAGGATTGTTAACATTCCAGAACATAAAGAGTCTTTGAAGTTTGCAACATTTGATTACAGTAAACACAGGACAAGGTTGATTAACATAGGAATCTACTCCAGCGGACATAGCAAGGTAGGGGCATAGCAAAGCAATTCCGGACAGTAGCTGTGAACAGATGTCCTTGCCTTTAGCATATCCTGGCGGTAACAGCACAGCCAGAGGTCATAATTTACCTAGCTGCAGGTCTGGCTCCCATCATCTAGGCGACATCGGCACAGCCAGAGGTTAGGATGAGCTTAGCTGCTAGCTCGGCTCCCGACAGTGAGGGAACAGAGAAAAAAGCTCATTTAGGACCTGCACTTACGAACGGGGTAGGCAGCTGTATATCAGGGAGTAAACCTTCTGAGAATAAAAACAGCTGGAGCTTGTTAAGGTAATTACACAGGGGAAAGGATAATGTACTGGGAACTCCTCAGAAGAATCTGATTTGTGGTGAGGGGAGAGAGATAAAAGCTCATTTAGGAACGACATGAACATGCTGCGTAGGTAGCTGTTTATCAGTAATATCTCCACTGAGATTAAGAAAAGCAGTAGCTTAATAAATTAAGTACTTCCTGGTATGGTTACTGTACTGGTAACTCCCCAAAAGAATCTGGATTGTGGTGAGGGAACAGAGAAAAAAGCTCATTTAGGACCTGCACTTACGAAGGGGATAGGCAGCTGTATATCAGGGAGTAAACCTTCTGAGAATAAAAACAGCTGGAGCTTGTTAAGGTAATTACACATGGGAACGGATAGTGTACTGGGAACTCCTCAGAAGAATCTGATTTGTGGTGAGGGGAGAGAGATAAAAGCTCATTTAGGAACGACATGAACATGCTGCATAGGTAGCTGTTTATCAGTAAATATCTCCCCTGAGATTAAGAAAAGCAGTAGCTTAATAAATTAAGTACTTCTTGGTAAGGTACTGTACTGGTAACTCCCCAAAAGAATCTGGATTGTGGTGAGGAAACAGAGAAAAAAGCTCATTTAGGACCTGCACTTACGAAGGGGGTAGGCAGCTGTATATCAGGGAGTAAACCTTCTGAGAATAAAAACAGCGGAGCTTGTTAAGGTAATTACACAGGGGAAAGGATAATGTACTGGGAACTCCTCAGAAGAATCTGATTTGTGGTGAGGGGAGAGAGATAAAAGCTCATTTAGGAACGACATGAACATGCTGCGTAGGTAGCTGTTTATCAGTAAATATCTCCACTGAGATTAAGAAAAGCAGTAGCTTAATAAATTAAGTACTTCCTGGGTATGGTTACTGTACTGGTAACTCCCCAAAAGAATCTGGATTGTGGTGAGGGAACAGAGAAAAAAGCTCATTTAGGACCTGCACTTACGAAGGGGGTAGGCAGTTGTATATCAGGGAGTAAACCTTCTGAGAATAAAAACAGCTTAGCTTGTTAAGGTAATTACACAGGGGAAAGGATAATGTACTGGGAACTCCTCAGAAGAATCTGATTGTGGTGAGGGGAGAGAGATAAAAGCTCATTTAGGAACGACCTGACATGCTGCGTAGGTAGCTGTTTATCAGTAAATATCTCCACTGAGATTAAGAAAAGCAGTAGCTTAATAAATTAAGTACTTCCTGGTATGGTTACTGTACTGGTAACTCCCCAAAAGAATCTGGATTGGTGGTGAGGGAACAGAGAAAAAGCTCATTTAGGACCTGCACTTACGAAGGGGGTAGGCAGCTGTATATCAGGGAGTAAACCTTCTGAGATAAAAACAGCTGGAGCTTGTTAAGGTAATTACACAGGGGAAAGGATAATGTACTGGGAACTCCTCAGAAGAATCTGATTTGTGGTTGGGTGAGGGAGAGAGATAAAAGCTCATTTAGGAACGACATGAACATGCTGCGTAGGTAGCTGTTTATCAGTAAATATCTCCACTGAGATTAAGAAAAGCAGTAGCTTAATAATTAAGTACTTCCTGGTATGGTTACTGTACTGGTAACTCCCCAAAAGAATCTGGATTGTGGTGAGGGAACAGAGAAAAGCTCAATTAGGACCTGCACTTACGAACGGGGTAGGCAGCTGTATATCAGGGAGTAAACCTTCTGAGAATAAAACAGCTGGAGCTTGTTAAGGTAATTACACATGGAACGGATAGTGTACTGGGAAACTCCTCAGAAGAATCTGATTTGTGGTGAGGGGTGAGAGAGATAAAGCTCATTTAGGAACGACATGAACATGCTGCGTAGGTAGCTGTTATCAGTAAAATATCTCCCTGAGATTAAGAAAAGCAGTAGCTTAATAAATTAAGTACTTCTTGGTAAGGTTACTGTACTGGTAACTCCCCAAAAGAATCTGGATTTGTGGTGACGGAAAGAGAAAAAAGCTCATTTAGGACCTGCACTTACGAAGGGGTTAGGCAGCTGTATATCAGGGAGTATCACTTCTGAGAATAAAAACAGCTGGAGCTTGTTAAGGTAATTACACAGTGGAAAGGATAATGTACTGGGAACTCCTCAGAAGAATCTGATTTGTGGTGAGGGGAGAGATAAAAGCTCATTTAGGAACGACATGAACATGCTGCATACGTAGCTGTTTATCAGTAAATATCTCCACTGAGAATAAGCAAAGCAGTAGCTTAATAAAATAAGTACTTCCTGGTATGGATACTGTACTGGTAACTCCCCAAAAGAATCTGGATTGTGGTGAGGGAACAGAGATAAAGCTCATTTAGGACCTGCACTTACGAAGGGGGAAGGCAGCTGTATATCAGGGAGTAAACCTTCTGAGAATAAAAACAGCTGGATCTTGTTAAGGTAATTAGACAGGGGAAAGGATAATGTACTGGGAACTGCTCAGAAGAATCTGATTTGTGGTGAGGGGAGAGAGATAAAAGCTCATTTATGAAAGACCTGAACATGCTGCGTAGGTAGCTGTTTATCAGTAAATATCTCCACAGAGATTAAGAAAAGCAGTAGCTTAATAAATTGAGTACTTCCTGTTGTGTTTACTGTACTGGTAACCCCCCAAAAGATTCTGGATTGTGGTGAGGGAACAGAGAATAAAGCTCATTTAGGGACCTGCACTTACGAAGGGGTTAGGCAGCTTGTATATCAGGGAGTAAACCTTCTGAGAATAAAAACAGCTGGAGCTTGTTAAGGTAATTACACAGGGGAAAGGATAATGTACTGGGAACTCCTCAGAAGAATCTGATTTGTGGTGAGGGGAGAGAGATAAAAGCTCATTTAGGAAGGACATGAACATGCTGCGTACGTAGCTGTTATCAGTAAATATCTCCACTGAGATTAAGAAAAGCAGTAGCTTAATAAATTAAGTACTTCCTGTATGGTTACTGTACTGGTAATTCCCCAAAAGAATCTGGATTGTGGTGAGGGAACAGAGAAAAAAGCTCATTTAGGACGGTGCACTTACGAAGGGGGTAGGCAGCAGTATATCAGGGAGTAAACCTTCTGAGAATAAAAAAGCTGGAGCTTGTTAAGGTAATTACACAGGGGAAAGGATAATGTACTGCGAACTCCTCAGAAGAATCTGATTTGTGGTGAGGGGAGAGGAGATAAAAGCTCATTTAGGAACGACATGAACATGCTGCGTAGGTAGTTGTTTATCAGTAAATATCTCCACTGAGATTAAGAAAAGCAGTGGTTTAATGACTTAAGTACTTCCTGGTATGGTTACTGTACTGGTAAACTCCCCAAAAGAATCTGTATTGTGGTGAGGGAACAGAGAATAAAGCTCATTTAGGACCTGCACTTATGAAGGGGGTAGGCAGCTGTATATCAGGGAGTAAACCTTCTGAGAATAAAAACAGCTGGAGCTTGTTAAGGTAATTACACAGGGGTAAGGATAATAATACTGGGAACTCCTCAAAAGAATCTGATTTGTTGTGAGGGGAGCGAGATAAAAGCTCATTTAGGAAGGACATGAACATGCGGTGCGTAGGTAGCTGTTTATCAGTAAATATCTCCACTGAGATTAAGAAAAGCAGTAGCTTAATAAATTAAGTACTTCCTGGTATGGTTACTGTACAGGTAACTCCCCAAAGAATCTGGATTGTGGTGAGGGAACAGAGAAAAAAGCTCATTTAGGACCTGCACTTACGAAGGGGTTAGACAGCACTATATCAGGGAGTAAACCTTCTGAGAATAAAAAAAGCTGGAGCTTGTTAAGTAATTACACAGGGGAAAGGATAATGTACCGGAACTCCTCAGAAGATTCTGATTTGTGGTGAGTGAAGAGAGATAAAAGCTCATTTAGGAACGACATGAACATGCTGCGTAGGTAGCTGTTTATCAGTAAATATCTCCACTGAGATTATGAAAAGCAGTAGCTTAATAAATTAAGTACTTCCTGGTATGGTTACTGTACTGGAAACTCCCCAAAAGAATCTGGATTGTGGTGAGGGAACAGAGAAAAAAGCTCATTTAAGACCTGCACTTACGAAGGGGGTAGGCAGCTGTATATCAGGGAGTAAACATTCTGAGAATAAAAACAGCTGCAGCTTGTTAAGGTAATTACACAGGGGAAACGATAAGGTACTGGGAACTCCTCAGAAGAATCTAATTTGTGGTGAGGGGGAGAGAGATAAAAGCTCATTTAGGAACGACATGAACATGCTGCGTAGGTAGCTGTTTATCAGTAAATATCTCCACTGAGATTAAGAAAAGCAGTAGCTTAATAAATTAAGTACTTCCTGGTATGGTTACTGTACTGGTAACTCCCCAAAAGAATCTGGATTTTGGTGAGGGAACAGAGAAAAATGCTCATTTAGGACCTGCACTTACGAAGGGGGTAGGCCGCTGTATATCAGGGAGGTAACCTTCTGAGAATAATAACAGCTGGAGCTTGTTAAGGTAATTACACAGGGGAAAGGATAATGTACTGGGAACTCCTCAGAAGAATCTGACTTGTGGTGAGGGGAGAGAGAAAATAGCTCATTTAGGAACGACATGAACATGCTGAGTAGGTAGCTGTTTATCAGTAAATATCTCCACTGAGATGAAGAAAAGCAGTAGCTTAATGAATGAAGTACTTCCTGGTATGGTTACCGTACTGGTAACTCCCCAAAAGAATCTGGATTGTGGTGAGGGAACAGAGAAAAAAGCTCATTTAGGACCTGCACTTACGAAGGGGGTAGGCAGCTGTATATCAGGGAGTAAACCTTCTGAGAATAAAAACAGCTGGAGCTTGTTAAGGTAATTAAACAGGGAAAAGGATAAAGTACTGGGAACTCCTCAGAAGAATCTGATTTGTGGTGAGGGGAGAGAGATAAAAGCTCATTTGGAACGACATGAACATGCTGCGTAGGTAGCTGTTTATCAGTAAATATCTCCACTGAGATTAAGAAAAAGCAGTAGCTTAATAAATTAAGTACTTCTGGTATGGTTACTGTACTGTAACTCCCCAAAAGAATCTAGATTGTGGTGAGGAACAGAGAAAAAAGCTCATTTAGGACCTGCAGTTACGAAGGGGGTAGGCAGCTGTATATCAGGGAGTAAACCTTCTGAGAATAAAAACAGCTGGAGCTTGTTAAGGTAATTAAACAGGGAAAAGGATAAAGTACTGGGAACTCCTCAGAAGAATCTAATTTGTGTGAGGGGAGAGAGATAAAAGCTCATTTAGGAACGTCATGAACATGCTGCGTAGGTAGCTGTTTATCAGTAAATATCTCCACTGAGATTAAGAAAAGCAGTAGCTTAATAAATTAAGTACTTCCTGGTATGGTTACTGTACTGGTAACTCCCCAAAAGAATCTGGATTGTGGTGAGGGAACAGAGAAAAATGCTCATTTAGGACTGCACTTACGAAGGGGGTAGGCCGCTGTATATCAGGGAGTAAACCTTCTGAGAATAATAACAGCTGGAGCTTGTTAAGGTAATTACACAGGGGAAAGGATAATGTACTGGGAACTCCTCAGAAGAATCTGACTTGTGGTGAGGGAGAGAGAAAATAGCTCATTTAGGAACGACATGAACATGCTGAGTAGGTAGCTGTTTATCAGTAAATATCTCCACTGAGATGAAGAAAAGCAGTAGCTTAATGAATGAAGTACTTCCTGGTATGGTTACCGTACTGGTAACTCCCCAAAAGAATCTGGATTGTGGTGAGGGAACAGAGAAAAAAGCTCATTTAGGACCTGCACTTACGAAGGGGGTAGGCAGCTGTATATCAGGGAGTAAACCTTCTGAGAATAAAAACAGCTGGAGCTTGTTAAGGTAATTAAACAGGGAAAAGGATAAAGTACTGGGAACTCCTCAGAAGAATCTGATTTGTGGTGAGGGGGAGAGAGATAAAAGCCTCATTTAGGAACGACATGAACATGCTGCGTAGGTAGGTGTTTACCAGTAAATATCTCCACTGAGATTAAGAAAAGCAGTAGCTTAATAAATTAAGTACTTCCTGGTATGGTTACTCTACTGGTAACTCCCCAAAAGAATCTGGATTGTGGTGAGGGAACAGAGAAAAAAGCTCATTTAGGACCTGCACTTACGAAGGGGGTAGGCAGCTGTATATCAGGGAGTAAAGCTTCTGAGATATAAAAACAGCTGGAGATTGTTAAGGTAATTACACAGGGGAAAGGATAATGTACTGGGAACTCCTCAAAAGAATCTGATTTGTGGTGAGGGGAGAGAGATAAAAGCTCATTTAGGAACGACATGAATTTGCTGCGTAGGTAGCTGTTTATCAGTAAATATCTCCACTGAGAAAAAGAAAAGCAGTAGCTTAATAAATTAAGTACTTCCTGGTATGGTTACTGTACTGGTAACTCCCCAAAAGAATCTGGATTTTGGTGAGGGAACAGAGAAAAAAGCTCATTTAGGACCTGCACTTACGAAGCCGGTAGGCAGCTGTGTATCAGGGAGTAAACCTTCTGAGAATAAAAACAGCTGGAGCTTGTTAACGTAATTACACAGGGGAAAGGATAATGTACTGGGAACTCCTCAGAAGAATCTGAGTTGTAGTGAGGGGAGAGAGATAAAAGCTCATTTTTGAACGACATGAACATGCTGCATACGTAGCTGTTTATCAGTAAATATGTCCACTGGGATTAAGAAAAGCAGTAGCTTAATAAATTAAGTACTCCCTGTATGGATACTGTACTGGTAATTCCCCAAAAGAATCTGGATTGTGGTGAGGGAACAGAGAAAAAAGCTCATTTAGGACCTGCACTTACGAAGGGGTTAGGCAGCTGTATATCAGGGAGTAAACCTTCTGAGAATAAAAACAGCTGGAGCTTGTTAAGGTAATTACACAGGGGAAAGGATAATGTACTGGGAACTCCTCAGAAGAATCTGATTTGTGGTGAGGGGAGAGAGATAAAAGCTCATTTAGGAACGACATGAACATGCTGCATAGGTAGCTGTTTATCAGTAAATATCTCCACTGAGATTAAGAAAAGCAGTAGCTTAATAAATTAAGTACTTCCTGGTATGGTTACGGTACTGGTAACTCCCCAAAAGAATCTGGATTGTGGTGAGGGAACAGAGAAAACAGCTCATTAAGACCTGCACTTATGAAGGGGGTAGGCAGCTGTATATCAATGAGTAAACCTTCTGAGAATAAAAACAGCTGGAGCTTGTTAACGTAATTACACAGGGGAAAGGATAATGTACTGGGAACTCCTCAGAAGAATGTGATTTGTGGTGAGGGGAGAGAGATAAAAGCTCATTTAGGAACGACATGAACATGCTGCATACGTAGCTGTTTATCAGTAAATATCTCCACTGAGATTAAGAAAAGCAGTAGCATAATAAATTAAGTATTTCCTGGTATGGATACTGTACTGGTAACTTCCCAAAAGAATCTGGATTGTGGTGAGGGAACAGAGAAAAAAGCTCATTTAGGACCTGCACTTACGAAGGGGGTAGGCAGCTGTATATCAGGGAGTAAACCTTCTGAGAATAAAAACTGCTGGAGCTTGTTAAGGTAATTACACAGGGGAAAGGATGATGTACTGGGAAATCCTCAGAAGGAATCTGATTTGTGGTGAGGGGAGAGAGATAAAAGCTCCTTAAGAACGACATGACCATGCTGCGCAGGTAGCTGTTTATCAGTAAATATTTCCACTGAGATTAAGAAAAGCAGTAGCTTAATAAATTAAGTACTTCTGGTATGGTTACTGTGCTGGTAACTCCCCAAAAGAATCTGGATTGTGGTGAGGGAACAGAGAAAAAAGCTCATTTAGGACCTGCACTTACGAAGGGGGTAGGCAGCTGTATATCAGGGAGTAAAACTTCTGAGAATAAAAACAGCAGGAGCTTGTTAAGGTAATTACAGAGGGGAAAGGATAGTGTACTGGGAACTCCTCAGAAGAATCTGATTTGTGGTGAGGGGAGAGAGATAAAAGCTCATTTAGGAACAACATGAACATGCTGCGTAGGTAGCTGTTTATCAGTAAATATCTCCACTGAGATTAAGAACAGCAGTAGCCTTAATAAATTAAGTACTTCTGGTATGGTTACTGTACTGGTAACTCCCCAAAAGAATCTGGATTGTGGTGAGGGAACAGAGAAAAAAGCTCATTTAGGACCTGCACTTACGAAGGGGGTAGGCAGCTGTATATCAGGGAGTAAACCTTCTGAGAATAAAAACAGCTGGAGCTTGTTAAGGTAATTACACAGGGGAAAGGATAATGTACTGGGAACTCCTCAGAAGAATCTGATTTGTGGTGAGGGGGAGAGAGATAAAAGCTCATTTAGGAACGACATGAACATGCTGCGTAGGTAGCTGTTTATCAGTAAATATCTCCACTGAGATTAAGAAAAGCAGTAGCTTAATAAATTAAGTACTTCCTGGTATGGTTACTGTACTGGTAACTCCCAAAAGAATCTGGATTGTGGTGAGGGAACAGAGAAAAAAGCTCATTTAGGACCTGCACTTACGAAGGGGGTAGGCAGCTGTATATCAGGGGTAAACCTTCTGAGAATAAAAACAGCTGGAGCTTGTTAAGGGTAATTACACAGGGGAACGGATAATGTACGGAACTCCTCAGAAGAATCTGATTTGTGGTGAGGGGAGAGAGATAAAAGCTCATTTAGGAACGACATGAACATGCTGCATAGGTAGCTGTTTATCAGTAAATATCCCCACTGAGATTAAGAAAAGCAGTAGCTTACTAAATTAAGTACTTCCTGGTATGGTTACTGTACTGGTAACTCCCCAAAAGAATCTGGATTGTGGTGAGGCCTGCCGGGGCAGCCGGCAGGGGAACAGAAATCCTGACTGAGGGGCTGGCAGGGATACGGAAAAGGAAAAATAAGGCAAGAGAAAAAAGACAAGAGACAAAGATGGGGTACGGGAGGTCTACAGCCGTAAGGTTGAACCTCAAGACTGCAGCCAAGGTTTATTCCAACTACCAGCTATATGCAGTTTTGGAACCAGGGAATAGCATAGGATTGTTAACATTCCAGAACATAAAGAGTCTTTGAAGTTTGCAACATTTGATTACAGTAAACACAGGACAAGGTTGATTAACATAGGAATCTACTCCAGCGGACATAGGCAAGGTGGGGGCATAGCAAAGCAATTCCGGACAGTAGCTGTGAACAGATGTCCTTGCCTTTAGCATATCCTGGCGGTAACAGCACAGCCAGAGGTGATAATTTACCTAGCTGCAGGTCTGGCTCCCGTCATCTTGGCGGACATCGGCACAGCCAGAGGTCAGGATGAGCTTAGCTGCTAGCTCGGCTCCCGACAGTGAGGGAACAGAGAAAAAAGCTCATTTAGGACCTGCACTTACGAAACGGGGTAGGCAGCTGTATATCAGGGAGTAAACCTTCTGAGAATAAAAACAGCTGGTGCTTGTTAAGGTAATTACACCGGGGAAAGGATAATGTACTGGGAACTCCTCAGAAGAATCTGATTTGTGGTGAGGGGAGAGAGATAAAAGCTCATTTAGGAACGACATGAACATGCTGCGTAGGTAGCTGTTTATCAGTAAATATCTCCACTGAGATTAAGAAAAGCAGTAGCTTAATAAATTAAGTACTTCCTGGTATGGTTACTGTACTGGTAACTCCCCAAAAGAATCTGGATTGTGGTGAGGCCTGCCGGGGCAGTCGGCAGGGGAACAGAAATCCTGACTGAGGGCGGCAGGGATACGGAAAAGGAAAAATAAGGCAAGAGGAAAAAGACAAGAGACAAAGATGGGGTACGGGAGGTCTACAGCCGTAAGGTTGAACCTCAAGACTGCAGCCAAGTTTATTCCAACTACCAGCTTATATGCAGTTTTGGAACCAGGGAATAGCATAGGATTGTTAACATTCCAGAACATAAAGAGTCTTTGAAGTTTTGCAACATTTGATTACAGTAAACACAGGACAAGGTTGATTAACATAGGAATCTACTCCAGCGGACATAGCAAGGTGGGGGGCATAGCAAAGCAATTCCGGACAGTAGCTGTGAACAGATGTCCTTGCCTTTAGCATATCCTGGCGGTAACAGCACAGCCAGAGGTGATAATTTACCTAGCTGCAGGTCTGGCTCCCGTCATCTTGGCGACATCGGCACAGTCAGAGGTCAGGATGACCTTAGCTGCTAGCTCGGCTCCCGACAGTGAGGGAACAGAGAAAAAAGCTCATTTAGGACCTGCACTTACGAACGGGGTAGGCAGCTGTATATCAGGGAGAAACCTTCTGAGAATAAAAACAGCTGGAGCTTGTTAAGGTAATTACACAGGGGGAAAGGATAATGTACTGGGAACTCCTCAGAAGAATCTGATTTGTGGTGAGGGGAGAGAGATAAAAGCTCATTTAGGAACGACATGAACATGCTGCGTAGGTAGCTGTTTATCAGTAAATATCTCCACTGAGATTAAGAAAAGCAGTAGCTTAATAAATTAAAGTACTTCCTGTATGGTTACTGTACTGGTAACTCCCAAAAGAATCTGTATTGTGGTGAGGGAACAGAGAAAAAAGCTCATTTAGGACCTGCACTTACGAACGGGTAGGCAGCTGTATATCAGGGAGTAAACCTTCTGAGAATAAAAACAGCTGGAGCTTGTTAAGGTAATTACACAGGGGAAAGGATAATGTACCGGGAACTCCTCAGAAGAATCTGATTTGTGGTGAGGGGAGAGAGATAAAAGCTCATTTAGGAACGACATGAACACGCTGCGTAGGTAGCTGTTTATCAGTAAATATCTCCACTGAGATTAAGAAAAGCAGTAGCTTAATAAATAAGTACTTCCTGGTATGGTTACTGTACCTGGTAACTCCCCAAAAGAATGTGGATTGTGGTGAGGCCTGCGGGGCAGCCGGCAGGGGAACAGAAATCCTGACTGAGGGGCGGCAGGGATACGGAAAAGGAAAAATAAGGCAAGAGAAAAAAGACAAGAGACAAAGATGGGGTACGGGAGGTCTACAGCCGTAGGTTGAACCTCAAGACTGCAGCCAAGTTTATTCCAACTACCAGCTTATTTGCAGTTTTGGAACCAGGAATAGCATAGGATTGTTAACATTCCAGAACATAAAGAGTCTTTGAAGTTTGCAACATTTGATTACAGTAAACACAGGACAAGGTTGATTAACATAGGAATCTACTCCAGTGGACATAGCAAGGTGGGGCATAGCAAAGCAATTCCGGACAGTAGCTGTGAACACATGTCCTTGCCTTTAGCATATCCTGGCGGTAACAGCACAGCCAGAGGTGATAATTTACCTAGCTGCAGGTCTGGCTCCCGTCATCTTGGCGACATCGGCACAGTCAGAGGTCAGGATGAGCTTAGCTGCTAGCTCGGCTCCCGACAGTGAGGGAACAGAGAAAAAAGCTCATTTAGGACCTGCACTTACGAACGGGGTAGGCAGCTGTATATCAGGGAGTAAACCTTCTGAGAATAAAAACAGCTGGAGCTTGTTAAGGTAATTACACAGGGGAAAGGATAATGTACTGGGAACTCCTCAGAAGAATCTGATTTGTGGTGAGGGGAGAGAGATAAAAGCTCATTTAGGAACGACATGAACATGCTGCGTAGGTAGCTGTTTATCAGTAAATATCTCCACTGAGATTAAGAAAAGCAGTAGCTTAATAAATTAAGTACTTCCTGGTTATGGTTACTGTACTGGTAACTCCCCAAAAGAATCTGGATTGTGGTGAGGGAACAGAGAAAAAAGCTCATTAGGACCTGCACTTACGAACGGGGTAGGCAGCTGTATATCAGGGAGTAAACCTTCTGAGAATAAAAACAGCTGGAGCTTGTTAAGGTAATTACACAGGGGAAAGGATAATGTACCGGGAACTCCTCAGAAGAATCTGATTTGTGGTGAGGGGAGAGAGATAAAAGCTCATTTAGGAACGACATGAACATGCTGCATAGGTAGCTGTTTATCAGTAAATATCTCCACTGAGATTAAGAAAAGCAGTAGCTTAATAAATTAAGTACTTCCTGGTATGGTTACTGTACTGGTAACTCCCCAAAAGAATCTGGATTGTGGTGAGGCCTGCCGGGGCAGCCGGCAGGGGAACAGAAATCCTGACTGAGGGGCGGCAGGGATACGGAAAAGGAAAAATAAGGCAAGAGAAAAAAGACAAGAGACAAAGATGGGGTACGGGAGGTCTACAGCCGTAAGGTTGAACCTCAAGACTGCAGCCAAGTTTATTCCAACTACCAGCTTATATGCAGTTTTGGAACCAGGGAATAGCATAGGGATTGTTAACATTCCAGAACATAAAGAGTCTTTGAAGTTTGCAACATTTGATTACAGTAAACACAGGACAAGGTTGATTAACATAGGAATCTACTCCAGTGGACATAGCAAGGTGGGGGCATAGCAAAGCAATTCCGGACAGTAGCTGTGAACACATGTCCTTGCCTTTAGCATATCCTGCGGTAACAGCACAGCCAGAGGTGATAATTTACCTAGCTGCAGGTCTGGCTCCCGTCATCTTGGCGACATCGGCACAGCCAGAGGTCAGGATGAGCTTAGCTGCTAGCTCGGCTCCCGACAGTTCCCCCGTCTTTTTATTAAAAGAAGCGAACCCGCCTGTCTTAGGTGGGGTGGGTGCCCCAGCCCGCCTTACCCGTCTTGGGGAACAACTTCAGAGCAGTGCTGAAGGCCCTGTCTTAGGTCGGTCTAAGGCTGGCACCGCCTCATACCCGTCTCTGGCTGCGGTTCCTCTCGGGGGAAGTTCATTTACTTGGAGCTTGACCTTATGCAGCTGCTGGCTAAACTCATGAAAGAGTTTTGCAATATGCGTACAATGCAAGGAAGACATAGGCAAGCCATCAGCAAAAGTATCCCTGGGCCGAGCAATGTCATTAGCAGCCCCTTAACGTTAGTTAAGGAAGGGACATACTGTTGAAGTTGTTCAAACAGTTCTTTTGCTGTTTCTGCCACTTTAAAGTCCAAAGGCGGAGCCTGTTCTAGTCCGGCTATTTGTCTATGGAGTTGAAAGAGATCTAAGGACAAGTTATTATGGTGCCAAATACCATTTAAATGTGCTACAACTTGTTCCCAAGGATAGCTTGACCCATTATACTTATGGGGGGTCACACAAATAAAGTCAAACCCAGCATGACAGCGCACCCGTTGCAAAGTTTGTAAGGCACGAATTTGTTCTCCCAGAGACAACACAGATTCATACAATGCTTCTAATTTTGTTCTACCTTATCATCAATCCTGCCTTGAAAGTGCAGGGCTTGCGTGGTATTATGAGCAAGCTGATTAACATGGTGAGCTGTCTGCACATTTTGTGTTAAAGCCACAGTAGCCGCTGCAGCAGAGGCAGCTAAGGAAATAAAGGCTAAAATTCCTGCTATTAATAGCCCTACAAATCGTCTAGGGCGCATAAGTCTTTTAAATGTTTTAACACTTGAATACCTGTTTTCTTCATACCAAGCTTCAGATAAGGTTTACAGGGAGCATAACAAATGGTGGTTGCTTAATAATAATTACAGAATCAGTAAGACCACTATACAAGCAATTTGTAAAAGAACAGTTAGTGCGGGTAACATTGAAATACATGGCTCCTATAGAAATATTAAAAGGTCCATACATAATAGCATAAGGGGGTGTTACACAACTCATAATATTTTTTAAAGAAGTAGAAGTGGGCCAGGAGATATTATTCAGAGCAGCCACTAACATCCAGACATGGCGTTGAGGGCGTCCATTCATCCACCACAGACCTGGGTTGAACTTATTGGTGAGATTAGCTCCGGACCAGTCCATCAGCTGAGAATTAGTTCCTGAAATATTGGTTATAAATGGGTGATCATGTCTACACTTTACAGGGTGCAGTTCTCCCGTGAATTCTACAATTTGAGAGGAGTTGATGCAGCGAGGTATCATGAAGGATGAGGTAGAATTGGCACTTACAGGGAACCCAGTAGGCAATGAAGTCATTTGTATACTATACACTTGACTTTTATCAGGAATCCAAATTCTATAGTTTATGGATTGCATCACAGTACAGCCTGGAATATAACTGTTGGATTCAGTTGTAAACATAAAGGGGTTCCAATGCCAGAAGCTGCAAAGTCTCCCATTTTAATGTGTTGGACAAAAGGGTCTGGAGCTGTACCGTACGCTGATCTGTTGACATGGACGAACACCTCAGCTTCCTCCCAGGTTGCAGGGTGCACAATCGGTGGATCTGGCACATAAGCCCAGTGGGTCAGCGCTTGTACCGTTCTGATGAGTTTCCACAATCCGAACACAACGCTCAGGTAGCCAGCGGGCATCATTTTCATCCTGTGAAAAAACACAGACATGTCCTCGACCCCATGTCAATACCGGATCGGGCCCGTGCCAAGCACTTGTTAAAGGATCTTTCCACTTAACTTGAGCAAAAGCTCTTTGCTCTCTCTTTTCCAGAACCGCTGTGCTGCGGAGTGGGCCATTGCAATCCAAATTTAAAAAATTTAGTACGAATAAAGCATGAGAAAGTATATTAAACAGGAGAGAAGGGGTATAGTTCCCCCCCTTTTAATTTAGAAATTTGGTGTTTTAACAAACCGTTGGCCCGTTCGACAATTCCTTGACCATGAGATTATAGGGGATTCCTGTAGAGTGAACAATTTGGTAAGATTTGCAAAAAGTTTGAAAAGCTCGTCCAACATATCCCGGACCATTATCAGTTTTAATTTGTTTAGGAAGTCCCATAGTAGCAAAGCAGCGTAAGGCATGGGAGATACAATGTTTGCCAGCTTCCCCGCTAAGAGGAGTAGCCATAATAAAATTAGAGTAAGTGTCTATTGTAACATGGACAAAGCGGAGCCGTCCAAAAGAGGGGATGTGGGTAACATCCATTTGCCCAAACATGATTAGCCACTAAGCCTCGGGGATTAATCCCATTGGAGGGCACAGGCAGGAAGGTAGCACAGTTGGGACAAGTTTTTACAATTTGACGAGCTGCCTCACGAGTAATATGAAATGTTGACGTAGGGCACGACTGTTTTGATGGTGGGCAGCATGTGATTGCTTTGCCAAGTCAATTTGAGAAAGAAAAATTTGGGTAGCCTCATCCGTAACAGCATTGCCCTCACTTAATGTCCAGGAAGCTTAGTATGAGCACGTATAAATCCAAAAAAACACGGACAGGTGCGAGAGCGAAGAAGAAGTTGTATCTGGCGAAAAAGTGTTTGGATAGTGGAATTAGCTATACCAAGAAAAGGGACAGTTTCAATGACCTGAAGGGCTCGAATAACATAATGACTATCTGATATAAATTAAAGGCTTTAGTAGGTAAAAGAGTAAGGGCCTCTAAAACTGCTTGAAGTTCAACTTCCTGGGCAGAAGAAAGCCCAGTGTCCCAAGATCTAGTTTCACCATCAATAGTAAGAGCTGCTGTTCCATTAGAGATCCGTCTGTAAACACCAAGGCAGCCTTAGAAAGAGGAGATAAAGATACAATCTGAGGAAATATAAAAGTGTAAGAAGAGGCAAAGTGAAGTAACTTGTTAGAGGGATAATGATGTGAAATTGTGCCCACAAAATTGGCCCAAGCAATGGCCCAGGAATCACAATGAATATAAAGCCATTCTTGCTGCTGCAAAGTATAGGGGATATAAATAACCCGTGGATCTCGTCCAAGATACTTACAAGATTCCACACGGCACATATGGACTAAGGTGGCCTACCAATTCATAATAAGGAGTTAACACTTTTGAAGGAGTAGCAGGCAAGGAAAGCCACAAAAGGGGTCCCTTCTGCCAGAGGACCGCTGTTGGAGAATGAGGTGTAGTTAAAATATAAGCTTCCCAAGGGGCTGAGTAATCAATATAATTATATGTTGGGAAGAAATGGCAGAATTTACTATGCTCAAGGCTTCTGCTGCTTCAGTTGTCATTTCTCTGGGAGATGTAGGGTCAGGGTCCCCCTTTAATAGATCAAACAAAGGTTTTAATTCAGCTGTGGACAATTTAAGATAAGGGCGAAGCCAATTAATATCTCCCAGGAATTTTTGAAAATCATGCAAAGTACGTAAATGAGAGTCTTAATCTGTAATTTCTGGCTAGTAAAATAATAAGGACCCAAAATATGACCAAGATAAGTATATGGAGGATGCTCTTGCACCTTTCACTAGCTATTATTAACCCAAAAGAGGTGAGATCTTGCTTTAACTGTCCAAAGGCTTGGCGTACTACTTCAGGGTTTAAGTGAGCCAACAAAATATCATCTGTGTAGTGAATAATATAAACAGAAGGAAAATTTTGGGCGAGTAGAAGAGAGAGCCCGTGCCACAAAGCTTTGACACAAAGTGGGGCTGTTTGCCATGCCTTGGGGTAACACTAGCCAATGGTATCTTTTCATGGGTTCTTTAAAATATGTAGAGGGACACTAAAAGCAAAGCGTTTGCAATCTTGAGGAGCAAGAGGTATGGTATAAAAAACAATCTTTTAAGTCAATTATAATTTTGTATGTATTTTGAGGAATTGCCATAGAGAGGGCAAGCCTGGTTGTAATGCCCCCATAAGTTCCATGGTGGCATTCACTCGCCGGAGATCCTGTAGGAGTCTCCATTTGCCAGATTTCTTTTTAACAACAAAATAGGCGAATTCCATGGGGAAGTAGTAGGAGCAATGTGGCCCAAGTCAGCTGTTCCTGCACCAGCTGTTGGGCAACAACAATCTTTTCAATTGATAGGGGCCACTGATCCACCCACACTGGACTGTCTGATAACCATGTGATAGGATCGGCATGAGGGACAGGACGAGCAGCAACCCCCGTTAAAAATATCCCAGCCCTTGTCTAGGAGGTCGGGGCTGAGGTTGAATGGGTTCTCTAATACCTTGCTGATGACTTCCCAATCCTCCTGAGGGCAGTAGCCCTTGACTTAGGAGTTGACGAGTGACTGCGTCACTAGGGCTAAACAAATAAACTCCCATTTTTTCCATAATATCTCTGCCCCACACAATTTATGGGCAAATGATCTAATACAAAAGGCTGGAAAGTCCCAGAATGCCCCTCACCATCTCTCCAGTTAAGGATGGCACTGCTTTGTTGGGTGTCTGTGGCATGGCCAATCCCCTGCAGGGATGTAAGAGACGCAGTAAGAGGCCAGTTGGAAGGCCAATGTCTCTTGGCTATCACAGACACATCTGCTCCTGTATCTAACAGACCTCGGAAGGGCTTTTCTTGTATATAAATTGTAAGCTCGGGCCTCTCCCGTTTATGTTTTGAACCCAAAATATGTCTGAGGACCCTAAACTCCTTCTCCCCTCGGGTTCGGGGTGGCTGATGCACCGACTGAAATTAAAGGAATAAGGATGAGCTTGAGCAATCCTTTGCCCTGCAGGGATGGAGATAACACTAACAGGCGCTGAAGCCATGATTTTTATTTCTCCAGTATAGTCCTGATCTATCACTCCTGGAATAATATGCAGGCCTCTCAGCGCAGAGCTACTGCGGCCTAACAGCAAGCCAACGGATCCCCTCGGTAGGGGGCCAATGGCTCCTGTAGGAGGGCCTGGACTCCCATCTCCGGAGTCAGTACTGAGCTGGTGGAGGAGCAGAGGTCCAGTCCTGCACTCCCTGGCATTGCTCGGAGGAGGCAGGAAACTGATTGTAACTGCGAGTTGTGGGGGATGGGCCTGAGTTGGGGGAAGGAAGGGGCCGCCCCAAAATTTCTCTGCGGGGCCAGGGGCTGGCCCTTCTGCCAGTTTCCCGAAATCGGGCGGCCAGAGTTAACAAAAGTAGATCTACATTTCCTAGCCCAATGCTTCCCTTTATTACAACGGGGACAAGTTCCAGGCTTAGCTCTCCTTTCCTGGTTAGGGCAGTGAGCCATTAAGTGGCCCATTTGTCCGCAGGAAAAACAGCTGCCAGGAGGCCCAGCAGTGCGCAGATGTCCCTTTCCTTTTTCCCCTGTGCGGGGGGTGCGCAAGAACTCAGTTACAGTCCTGCCCTGGAGCGCTGCAGCCAGCGTGAGGCCCTGCATATAGGATGGACCAATGTCTGCACAAAGCCGTATATAGTCAGTTATTTCTCCCTTCTCTTAATGGGTCTGATGGCTGCTGGCAGGCTGCATTAGCATTCTCGTAAGCCAATTGTTGTACAAGGATCTTGCCGGCACCCTCATCTCGGATCAGACAACTTGTCGCCTCCAATAACCGAGAGACAACAAAGTCTTGATAAGGCTCATCTGACCCCTGTCTAATTTTGGAGAGGTCTTCAGTTTTTACTAGAGTTAGGAAGTCTACTCCAGGCACGTTTAGCGGCAGCACTTATCTGATCGTAAACGTCCGGGGCGTAATCTAACTGGGTCTCGGTGCTAGCATGATCACCCTTCCCCAGCCAGCTCCGCAAATGAAGCAGGCACATTATTTGCTCTGTTAGTCTCTGCTGTTGCCTGACACTGATCTACAAATTCAGACTTCCATAGCAAGTAATCTCCTCCACTAAGACAAGCCTTAGCTAACTGTTTCCAATCATTTGGGCATAAAGTTTTAGCAGCCAAGGTATCAAGGAATAACTTGAGTAAATGGCGCTGTAGGGTCGTATTGAGCACAAGCATTCTTCAGATCACTTATTTGTTTAAATGGCAAAGGCTGGTGGACTGCTTCGTTATCTTCAGTCTCCTTACTGGGAATAATTGAAAACCAGAAATGTCCTCCCCTTCATGAGCAGCCTGCGCCAGGAGAGTTGCAGGGCACTACGCTTAGGGGAAGGATTAGGACTTGACCCAAAAAGGAGTTCACTGCTCGGAGGGCCAGGCGCCTTTAACAGCGCTGGCTAAGATGGTACTGGCAGTGAGACAATAGCAGGCGGTGGGGGTGGTGGGAAAGGAGTTCCCAGTACATTATCCTTTCCCCTGTGTAATTACCATAACAAGATTACCGCCAAGATTGTGGGTGGGGGCCCACAAGTTTCTAACTTTGCAGGAGTTTGTTGTCTGGCTGAAGCTGGGACAACAGGGTTATGGTTGATTCCAGCATTTTCTCAACATGAGTTAATCTGTCTACAGTAGGCTCATTGCATAATTTCTCCTCAGAGTCTGAGCCATCTGAGTCTTCCTTAGTATCTAGCCTAGTGGGTTCAGATCTTACTAATTTACTCAGCTCTTCCCGGGCAGCTGCATAAGTTCCGGGGGCTGGGTGATGTTCATCAGGCCCCTGTTCAGTTTCTCTGATGGACTGATCGAATCTAACCCGTTCATGTCTAGGATCCAAACAATCTCGGACCAGATTCCAGAGAATAAAGGCATCCACTGGGATTTTCTCAGGGCCATTTAAATCATAATACTCCTGAATCTTTTTCCCTATCTTTCGCCAAGTTTCTAAGTTAATGGTTCCTTCCTCCGGGAACCAGGGGCATGCTTCCTCACAAAATGAAAGAAACGTTCTAACTGACTTTGGCCAATTTTCACTCCCCGGGTATGTAGCATGCCTTTGAGGGCCTGCACGTAGCGTGCGGCTATTACCTTGTCCCATAATTTATTACTCCCGACGATACACTCTCCTTCCGCTCTCCTTCTCAACTATTCGGACGTCCTTACATGAGCGGGGGTCACCTGCCGTCGATCCCAGGTCTTCAAGTCCCTGTTCAGAGCGCCAAACCGGTAACTCCCCAAAAGAATCTGGATTGTGGTGAGGCCTGCCGGGGCAGCCGGCAGGGGAACAGAAATCCTGACTGAGGGGCGGCAGGGATACGGAAAAGGAAAAATAAGGCAAGAGAAAAAAGACAAGAGACAAAGATGGGGTACGGGAGGTCTACAGCCGTAAGGTTGAACCTCAAGACTGCAGCCAAGTTTATTCCAACTACCAGCTTATATGCAGTTTTGGAACCAGGGAATAGCATAGGATTGTTAACATTCCAGAACATAAAGAGTCTTTGAAGTTTGCAACATTTGATTACAGTAAACACAGGACAAGGTTGATTAACATAGGAATCTACTCCAGCGGACATAGCAAGGTAGGGGCATAGCAAAGCAATTCCGGACAGTAGCTGTGAACAGATGTCCTTGCCTTTAGCATATCCTGGCGGTAACAGCACAGCCAGAGGTCATAATTTACCTAGCTGCAGGTCTGGCTCCCATCATCTAGGCGACATCGGCACAGCCAGAGGTCAGGATGAGCTTAGCTGCTAGCTCGGCTCCGACAGTGAGGGAACAGAGAAAAAAGCTCATTTAGGACCTGCACTTACGAACGGGGTAGGCAGCTGTATATCAGGGAGTAACCTTCTGAGAATAAAAACAGCTGGAGCTTGTTAAGGTAATTACACAGGGGAAAGGATAATGTACTGGGAACTCCTCAGAAGAATCTGATTTGTGGTGAGGGGAGAGAGATAAAAGCTCATTTAGGAACGACATGAACATGCTGCGTAGGTAGCTGTTTATCAGTAAATATCTCCACTGAGATTAAGAAAAGCAGTAGCTTAATAAATTAAGTACTTCCTGGTATGGTTACTGTACTGGTAACTCCCCAAAAGAATCTGGATTGTGGTGAGGGAACAGAGAAAAAAGCTCATTTAGGACCTGCACTTACGAAGGGGGTAGGCAGCTGTATATCAGGGAGTAAACCTTCTGAGAATAAAAACAGCTGGAGCTTGTTAAGGTAATTACACATGGGAACGGATAGTGTACTGGGAACTCCTCAGAAGAATCTGATTTGTGGTGAGGGGAGAGAGATAAAAGCTCATTTAGGAACGACATGAACATGCTGCATAGGTAGCTGTTTATCAGTAAATATCTCCCCTGAGATTAAGAAAAGCAGTAGCTTAATAAATTAAGTACTTCTTGGTAAGGTTACTGTACTGGTAACTCCCCAAAAGAATCTGGATTGTGGTGAGGAAACAGAGAAAAAAGCTCATTTAGGACCTGCACTTACGAAGGGGGTAGGCAGCTGTATATCAGGGAGTAAACCTTCTGAGAATAAAAAACAGCTGGAGCTTGTTAAGGTAATTACACAGGGGAAAGGATAATGTACTGGGAACTCCTCAGAAGAATCTGATTTGTGGTGAGGGGAGAGAGATAAAAGCTCATTTAGGAACGACATGAACATGCTGCGTAGGTAGCTGTTTATCAGTAAATATCTCCACTGAGATTAAGAAAAGCAGTAGCTTAATAAATTAAGTACTTCCTGGTATGGTTACTGTACTGGTAACTCCCAAAAGAATCTGGATTGTGGTGAGGGAACAGAGAAAAAGCTCATTTAGGACCTGCACATACGAACGGGGTAGGCAGCTGTATATCAGGGAGTAAACCTTCTGAGAATAAAAACAGCTGGAGCTTGTTAAGGTAATTACACATGGTAACGGATAGTGTACTGGGAACTCCTCAGAAGAATCTGATTTGTGGTGAGGGGAGAGAGATAAAAGCTCATTTAGGAACGACATGAACATGCTGCGTAGGTAGCTGTTTATCAGTAAATATCTCCCCTGAGATTAAGAAAAGCAGTAGCTTAATAAATTAAGTACTTCTTGGTAAGGTTACTGTACTGGTAACTCCCCAAAAGAATCTGGATTGTGGTGACGGAACAGAGAAAAAAGCTCATTTAGGACCTGCACTTACGAAGGGGGTAGGCAGCTGTATATCAGGGAGTAAACCTTCTGAGAATAAAAACAGCTGGAGCTTGTTAAGGTAATTACACAGGGGAAAGGATAATGTACCGGGAACTCCTCAGAAGAATCTGATTTGTGGTGAGGGGAGAGAGATAAAAGCTCATTTAGGAACGACATGAACATGCTGCGTAGGTAGCTGTTTATCAGTAAATATCTCCACTGAGATTAAGAAAAGCAGTAGCTTAATAAATTAAGTACTTCCTGGTATGGTTACTGTACTGGTAACTCCCCAAAAGAATCTGGATTGTGGTGAGGCCTGCCGGGGCAGTCGGCAGGGGAACAGAAATCCTGACTGAGGGGCGGCAGGGATACGGAAAAGGAAAAATAAGGCAAGAGGAAAAAGACAAGAGACAAAGATGGGGTACGGGAGGTCTACAGCCGTAAGGTTGAACCTCAAGACTGCAGCCAAGTTTATTCCAACTACCAGCTTATATGCAGTTTTGGAACCAGGGAATAGCATAGGATTGTTAACATTCCAGAACATAAAGAGTCTTTGAAGTTTGCAACATTTGATTACAGTAAACACAGGACAAGGTTGATTAACATAGGAATCTACTCCAGCGGGACATAGCAAGGTGGGGGCATAGCAAAGCAATTCCGGACAGTAGCTGTGAACAGATGTCCTTGCCTTTAGCATATCCTGGCGGTAACAGCACAGCCAGAGGTCATAATTTACCTAGCTGCAGGTCTGGCTCCCGTCATCTTGGCGACATCGGCACAGTCAGAGGTCAGGATGAGCTTAGCTGCTAGCTCGGCTCCCGACAGTGAGGGAACAGAGAAAAAAGCTCATTTAGGACCTGCACTTACGAACGGGGTAGGCAGCTGTATATCAGGGAGTAAACCTTCTGAGAATAAAACAGCTGGAGCTTGTTAAGGTAATTACACAGGGGAAAGGATAATGTACTGGGAACTCCTCAGAAGAATCTGATTTGTGGTGAGGGGAGAGAGATAAAAGCTCATTTAGGAACGACATGAACATGCTGCGTAGGTAGCTGTTTATCAGTAAATATCTCCACTGAGATTAAGAAAAGCAGTAGCTTAATAAATTAAGTACTTCCTGGTATGGTTACTGTACTGGTAACTCCCCAAAAGAATCTGGATTGTGGTGAGGGAACAGAGAAAAAAGCTCATTTAGGACCTGCACTTACGAACGGGGTAGGCAGCTGTATATCAGGGAGTAAACCTTCTGAGAATAAAAACAGCTGGAGCTTGTTAAGGTAATTACACAGGGGAAAGGATAATGTACCGGGAACTCCTCAGAAGAATCTGATTTGTGGTGAGGGGAGAGAGATAAAAGCTCATTTAGGAACGACATGAACACGCTGCGTAGGTAGCTGTTTATCAGTAAATATCTCCACTGAGATTAAGAAAAGCAGTAGCTTAATAAATTAAGTACTTCCTGGTATGGTTACTGTACTGGTAACTCCCCAAAAGAATGTGGATTGTGGTGAGGCCTGCCGTGGCAGCCGGCAGGGGAACAGAAATCCTGACTGAGGGGCGGCAGGGATACGGAAAAGGAAAAATAAGGCAAGAGAAAAAAGACAAGAGACAAAGATGGGGTACGGGAGGTCTACAGCCGTAAGGTTGAACCTCAAGACTGCAGCCAAGTTTATTCCAACTACCAGCTTATATGCAGTTTTGGAACCAGGGAATAGCATAGGATTGTTAACATTCCAGAACATAAGAGTCTTTGAAGTTTGCAACATTTGATTACAGTAAACACAGGACAAGGTTGATTAACATAGGAATCTACTCCAGCGGACATAGCAAGGTAGGGGCATAGCAAAGCAATTCCGGACAGTAGCTGTTAACAGATGTCCTTGCCTTTAGCATATCCTGGCGGTAACAGCACAGCCAGAGGTCATAATTTACCTAGCTGCAGGTCTGGCTCCCATCATCTAGGCGACATCGGCACAGCCAGAGGTCAGGATGAGCTTAGCTGCTAGCTCGGCTCCCGACAGTGAGGGAACAGAGAAAAAAGCTCATTTAGGACCTGCACTTACGAACGGGGTAGGCAGCTGTATATCAGGGAGTAAACCTTCTGAGAATAAAAACAGCTGGAGCTTGTTAAGGTAATTACACAGGGGAAAGGATAATGTACTGGGAACTCCTCAGAAGAATCTGATTTGTGGTGAGGGGAGAGAGATAAAAGCTCATTTAGGAACGACATGAACATGCTGCGTAGGTAGCTGTTTATCAGTAAATATCTCCACTGAGATTAAGAAAAGCAGTAGCTTAATAAATTAAGTACTTCCTGGTATGGTTACTGTACTGGTAACTCCCCAAAAGAATCTGGATTGTGGTGAGGGAACAGAGAAAAAAGCTCATTTAGGACCTGCACTTACGAAGGGGGTAGGCAGCTGTATATCAGGGAGTAAACCTTCTGAGAATAAAAACAGCTGGAGCTTGTTAAGGTAATTACACATGGAACGGATAGTGTACTGGGAACTCCTCAGAAGAATCTGATTTGTGGTGAGGGGAGAGAGATAAAAGCTCATTTAGGAACGACATGAACATGCTGCATAGGTAGCTGTTTATCAGTAAATATCTCCCCTGAGATTAAGAAAAGCAGTAGCTTAATAAATTAAGTACTTCTTGGTAAGGTTACTGTACTGGTAACTCCCCAAAAGAATCTGGATTGTGGTGAGGAAACAGAGAAAAAAGCTCATTTAGGACCTGCACTTACGAAGGGGGTAGGCAGCTGTATATCAGGGAGTAAACCTTCTGAGAATAAAAACAGCTGGAGCTTGTTAAGGTAATTACACAGGGGAAAGGATAATGTACTGGGAACTCCTCAGAAGAATCTGATTTGTGGTGAGGGGAGAGAGATAAAAGCTCATTTAGGAACGACATGAACATGCTGCGTAGGTAGCTGTTTATCAGTAAATATCTCCACTGAGATTAAGAAAAGCAGTAGCTTAATAAATTAAGTACTTCCTGGTATGGTTACTGTACTGGTAACTCCCCAAAAGAATCTGGATTGTGGTGAGGGAACAGAGAAAAAAGCTCATTTAGGACCTGCACTTACGAAGGGGGTAGGCAGTTGTATATCAGGGAGTAAACCTTCTGAGAATAAAAACAGCTTTAGCTTGTTAAGGTAATAACACAGGGGAAAGGATAATGTACTGGAACTCCTCAGAAGAATCTGATTTGTGGTGAGGGGAGAGAGATAAAAGCTCATTTAGGAACGACCTGACATGCTGCGTAGGTAGCTGTTTATCAGTAAATATCTCCACTGAGATTAAGAAAAGCAGTAGCTTAATAAATTAAGTACTTCCTGGTATGGTTACTGTACTGGTAACTCCCCAAAAGAATCTGGATTGTGGTGAGGGAACAGAGAAAAAAGCTCATTTAGGACCTGCACTTACGAAGGGGGTAGGCAGCTGTATATCAGGGAGTAAACCTTCTGAGAATAAAAACAGCTGGAGCTTGTTAAGGTAATTACACAGGGGAAAGGATAATGTACTGGGAACTCCTCAGAAGAATCTGATTTGTGGTGAGGGGAGAGAGATAAAAGCTCATTTAGGAACGACATGAACATGCTGCGTAGGTAGCTGTTTATCAGTAAATATCTCCACTGAGATTAAGAAAAGCAGTAGCTTAATAAATTAAGTACTTCCTGGTATGGTTACTGTACTGGTAACTCCCCAAAAGAATCTGGATTGTGGTGAGGGAACAGAGAAAAAAGCTCATTTAGGACCTGCACTTACGAACGGGGTAGGCAGCTGTATATCAGGGAGTAAACCTTCTGAGAATAAAAACAGCTGGAGCTTGTTAAGGTAATTACACAGGGGAAAGGATAATGTACCGGAACTCCTCAGAAGAATCTGATTTGTGGTGAGGGGAGAGAGATAAAAGCTCATTTAGGAACGACATGAACACGCTGCGTAGGTAGCTGTTTATCAGTAAATATCTCCACTGAGATTAAGAAAAGCAGTAGCTTAATAAATTAAGTACTTCCTGGTATGGTTACTGTACTGGTAACTCCCCAAAAGAATGTGGATTGTGGTGAGGCCTGCCGGGGCAGCCGGCAGGGGAACAGAAATCCTGACTGAGGGGCGGCAGGGATACGGAAAAGGAAAAATAAGGCAAGAGAAAAAAGACAAGAGACAAAGATGGGGTACGGGAGGTCTACAGCCGTAAGGTTGAACCTCAAGACTGCAGCCAAGTTTATTCCAACTACCAGCTTATTTGCAGATTTGGAACCAGGGAATAGCATAGGATTGTTAACATTCCAGAACATAAAGAGTCTTTGAAGTTTGCAACATTTGATTACAGTAAACACAGGACAAGGTTGATTAACATAGGAATCTACTCCAGTGGACATAGCAAGGTGGGGGCATAGCAAAGCAATTCCGGACAGTAGCTGTGAACACATGTCCTTGCCTTTAGCATATCCTGGCGGTAACAGCACAGCCAGAGGTGCTAATTTACCTAGCTGCAGGTCTGGCTCCCGTCATCTTGGCGACATCGGCACAGTCAGAGGTCAGGATGAGCTTAGCTGCTAGCTCGGCTCCCGACAGTGAGGGAACAGAGAAAAAAGCTCATTTAGGACCTGCACTTACGAACGGGGTAGGCAGCTGTATATCAGGGAGTAAACCTTCTGAGAATAAAAACAGCTGGAGCTTGTTAAGGTAATTACACAGGGGAAAGGATAATGTACTGGAACTCCTCAGAAGAATCTGATTTGTGGTGAGGGGAGAGAGATAAAAGCTCATTTAGGAACGACATGAACATGCTGCGTAGGTAGCTGTTTATCAGTAAATATCTCCACTGAGATTAAGAAAAGCAGTAGCTTAATAAATTAAGTACTTCCTGGTATGGTTACTGTACTGGTAACTCCCCAAAAGAATCTGGATTGTGGTGAGGGAACAGAGAAAAAGCTCATTTAGGAACCTGCACTTACGAACGGGGTAGGCAGCTGTATATCAGGGAGTAAACCTTCTGAAATAAAAACAGCTGGAGCTTGTTAAGGGAATTACACATGGGAACGGATAGTGTACTGGGAACTCCTCAGAAGAATCTGATTTGTGGTGAGGGGAGAGAGATAAAAGCTCATTTAGGAACGACATGAACATGCTGCGTAGGTAGCTGTTTATCAGTAAATATCTCCACTGAGATTAAGAAAAGCAGTAGCTTAATAAATTAAGTACTTCCTGGTATGGTTTACTGTACTGGTAACTCCCCAAAAGAATCTGGATTGTGGTGAGGGAACAGAGAAAAAAGCTCATTTAGGACCTGCACTTACGAAGGGGGTAGGCAGCTGTATATCAGGGAGTAAACCTTCTGAGAATAAAAACAGCTGGAGCTTGTTAAGGTAATTACACAGGGGAAAGGATAATGTACTGGGAACTCCTCAGAAGAATCTGATTTGTGGTGAGGGGAGAGAGATAAAAGCTCATTTAGGAACGACATGAACATGCTGCGTAGGTAGCTGTTTATCAGTAAATATCTCCACTGAGATTAAGAAAAGCAGTAGCTTAATAAATTAAGTACTTCCTGGTATGGTTACTGTACTGGGAACTCCCAAAAGAATCTGGATTGTGGTGAGGGAACAGAGAAAAAAGCTCATTTAGGACCTGCACTTACGAAGGGGGTAGGCAGCTGTATATCAGGGAGTAAACCTTCTGAGAATAAAAACTGCTGGAGCTTCTTAAGGTAATTACACAGGGGAAAGGATAATGTACTGGGAACTCCTCAGAAGAATCTGATTTGTGGTGAGGGGAGAGAGATAAAAGCTCATTTAGGAACGACATGAACATGCTGCGTAGGTAGCTGTTTATCATTAAATATCTCCTCTGAGATTAAGAAAAGCAGTAGCTTAATAAATTAAGAACTTCCTGGTATGGTTACTGTTCTGGTAACTCCCCAAAAGATTCTGGATTGTGGTGAGGGAACAGAGAAAAAAGCTCATTTATGACCTGCACTTACGAAGGGGGTAGGCAGCTGTATATCAGGGAGTAAACCTTCTGAGAATAAAAACAGCTGGAGCTTGTTAAGGTAATTACATATGGGAAAGGATAATGTACTGGGAACTCCTCAGAAGAATCTGATTTGTGGTGAGGGGAGAGAGATAAAAGCTCATTTAGGACCAATGAACATGCTGCGTAGGTAGCTGTTTATCAGTAAATATCTCCACTGAGATTAAGAAAAGTAGTAGCTTAATAAATTAAGTACTTCCTGGTATGGTTACTGTACTGGTAACTCCCCAAAAGAATCTGGATTGTGGTGAGGGAACAGAGAAAAAAAGCTCATTTAGGACCTGCACTTACGAAGGGGGTAGGCAGCTGTATATCAGGGAGTAAACCTTCCGAGAATAAAAACAGCGGGAGTTTGTTAAGTTAATTACAAAGGGGAAAGGACAATGTACTGGGAACTCCTAAGAAGAATCTGATTTGTGGTGAGGGGAGAGAGATAAAATCTCATTTAGGAACGACATGAACATGCTGCGTAGGTAGCAGTTTATCAGTAAATATCTCCACTGAGATTAAGAAAAGCAGTAGCTTAATAAATTAAGTACTTCCTAGTATGGTTACTGTACTGGTCACTCCCCAAAAGAATCTGGATTGTGGTGAGGGAACAGAGAAAGAAGCTCATTTAGGACGTGCAATACGAAGGGGGTAGGCAGCTGTATATCAGGGAGTAAACCTTCTGAGAATAAAAACAGCTGGAGCTTGTTCAGGTAATTACACAGGGGAATGGATAATGTACTGGGAACCCCTCAGAAGAATATGATTTGTGGTGAGGGGAGAGAGATAAAAGCTCATTTAGGAACGACATGAACATGCTGCGTAGGTAGCTGTTTATCAGTAAATATCTCCACTGAGATTAAGAAAAGCAGTAGCTTAATAAATTAAGTACTTCCTGGTATGGATACTGTACTGGTAACTCCCCAAAAGAATCTGGATTGTGGTGAGGGGAGAGAGATAAAAGCTCATTTAGGAACGACATGAACATGCTGCGTAGGTAGCTGTTTATCAGTAAATATCTCCACTGAGATTAAGAAAAGCAGTAGCTTAATAAATTAAGTACTTAATGGAATGGTTACTGTACTGGTAACTCCCAAAAAGAATCTGGATTGTGGTGAGGGAACAGAGAAAAAAGCTCATTTAGAACCTGCACTTACGAAGGGGGTATGCAGCTGTATATCAGGGAGTAAACCTTCTGAGAATAAAAACAGCTGGAGCTTGTTAAGTTAATTATACAGGGGAAAGGATAATGTACTGGGAACTGCACAGAAGAAACTGATTTGTCGTGAGGGTAGAGAGATAACAGCTCATTTATGAACGACATGAACATGCTGCGTAGGTAGCTGTTTATCAGTAAATATCTCCACTGAGATTAAGAAAAGCAGTAGCTTAATTAACTAAGTACTTCCTGGTATGGTTACTGTACTGGTAACTCCCCAAAAGAATCTTGATTGTGGTGAGGGAACAGAGAAAAAAGCTCATTTAGGACGTGCACTTACGAAGGGGGTAGGCAGCTGTATATCAGGGAGTAAACTTTCTGAGAATAAAAACAGCTGGAGCTTGTTCAGGTAATTACACAGGGGAAAGGATAATGTACTGGGAACTCCTCAGAAGAATCTGATTTGTGGTGAGGGGAGAGAGATAAAAGCTCATTTAGGAACGACATGAACATGCTGCGTAGGTAGCTGTTTATCAGTAAATATCTCCACTGAGATTAAGAAAAGCAGTAGCTTAATTAACTAAGTACTTCCTGGTATGGTTACTGTACTGGTAACTCCCCAAAAGAATCTTGATTGTGGTGAGGGAACAGAGAAAAAAGCTCATTTAGGACGTGCGATACGAAGGGGGTAGGCAGCTGTATATCAGGGAGTAAACCTTCTGAGAATAAAAACAGCTGGAGCTTGTTCAGGTAATTACACAGGGAAAGGATAATGTACTGGGAACCCCTCAGAAGAATATGATTTGTGGTGAGGGGAGAGAGATAAAAGCTCATTTAGGAACGACATGAACATGCTGCGTAGGTAGCTGTTTATCAGTAAATATCTCCACTGAGATTAAGAGAAGCAGTAGCTTAATAAATTATTACTTCCTGGTATGGTTACTGTACTGGTAACTCCCCAAAAGAATCTGGATTGTGGTGAGGGTACAGAGAAAAAAGCTCATTTAGGACCTGCAATTACGAAGGGGGTAGGCAGCTGTATATCAGGGAGTATCGCTTCTGAGAATAAAAACAGCTGGAGCTTGTTAAGGTAATTACACAGGGGAAAGGATAATGTACTGGGAACTCCTCAGAAGAATCTGATTTGTGGTGAGGGGAGATAGATAAAAGCTCATTTAGGAACGACATGAACTGTTGGGGTCCATCTTCCCCCCTAGATGGAAGGGGCCTGAGGCACCTCCCCCAGCTGGGGAATGCAGCCCTTCCATCCTCTCTACATTGGAATCTGGAGAAACCGGTCCGATAAGAGACCCCCGACCTAGCTGGCAGCCAGCCTGGCGCCTACCAGCCCCGCCCTGGAGGTCGAGTGACATAGCCCCTTGGAGGTCAAGTGTCCAGCCCCTTGGAGGTCACCTGACAGCTCGTGGCCTATGGGAATCCTGGCCAACCCCCTTCCCCTGATCATCTACCCTTGCCCCTCTCTCAATAAAGTTAGTTCGCCCTCAGAGGCTGACCCGTGGTCTATGTCCGTTGCTTCCAGAGTAGGATAGCGGTCACATTACCACGCGGGTCGCGCGCCCGCCAGGACGGAGACATCCCCACGTCTCACCCCGACAAACCTGCAGGCCGAGGGTTGGGGTAGAAGGCGATGCGAGGATAATAAGAGAGAAAGAAATGAGCACTTGAGCCGGAGCAGAGAAAGCAGTCCCCACAGAGTGGCGCCCCACGTGGTTTGCACGAATCCACGCAAGAAAGCCGGCTCCCGACCGGCCCTGACGGAAACAGGTTGGAAATCCTGAGACGCGCGATCCTCCCACCCCAGGTAAGAGGATGGGACAAGTCCAGAATCGGCGAAACAATTCGCCCCCTAAGATCCTAAAGTTCACCTCCAAAACGCGGGGATTAATATCTCAGAGCCCTGCGCCATACAAATTTGGGAGGAATTGACCCACAGGGTCACGTGGCTAACTGGAGCCAACCCACTCTCATGGGAAACTTGGGACCAACTAGAGCGGGATTTAACAGCACAATGGGGAAAACTCCCACTGCGAGCCATTAAGACTCTCAAGGCTTGCCTCTCTTGGGACCCGGGCGGGGAACCCCTGGATTCAGGAGAAGGAAGCCGGAGGTAATTTTGATCTGGAGTGGGCCCCGATGCCTACTCCAAAAAGCCCTGGGACCAAATCTCGTTCGGTACCCAGGAATCCAAGCCGAGGCAGACAGGAGAGGAGCAGAGCAGCCGCAGGCTTGCTACCCCTCCCCCATGTGAGGCTCAGCTTGAATCTATACATATGCAGATTTCGGCAGCCCTGAGCCGCTTTTCTGCGGCGCCGGCGGCGCCACGCAGCAAAAAAAAAAAAAAAAAAAAAAACCGGCCTGGCCACTTTTAAATTCAGAGGCCTTGAAACTACAGATTTTCATGAGTCCAGGAGGATGGTTCTTGAGAGAGGCGGGTAAACGCGCCCTGGGCAAAATATCAACTTTACAGCCTGACTTTCAGATTTCCCACCAACCAAGGCAATAAGCAGCCCTAAAGCCCCTTGCTGGGCAGTCCCTATTGCCAGAGACAGTAATCATGATATTTGGAAAAAAGTTCCGATTCTTAATTAATACAGGAGCAGATCGGACTATATGCATTTAATTGGACAACATTATTATTGGATCAGTAGATGCCCAAGTACTAGACTTGGCCTATAGCAAGGCCCAAACACTCCCCCAAGGAGGAGGGCTGCGTATAGCCAGTGATAAGGTTCAGAAAGTATACCCCTTCAAGATCTTGGGGGCAGAGCTTAAACTAGACTCTGTATGCCCACTCAAGCCCCAGTTATCCTTCCAGGCAACTTATACTCTGGTGGAGATGCAAAGACTCCTAGGTGAAATTAATTGGCTAAGATCCTGGCTTCAACTGCCTACAGAGGAGCTGTTACCGCTCCATGACTCTTTGAAGGGCAAGGCGCCCACTGATGTTATTACAATAACTCCATCACTCCAAACAGCCTTCCAGAAAATCCAATTGGCCTTAAATAAGGCACAGCTGGCACGCTACAAGCCTAAGTGCCCACTTTGCCTTTGGATCCTCCCCGGATCCGAACTTTCTTCAGCTGCAATTACCCAATCAGGCGAGCCCCTTCAGTGGGTGCACGCATCAGTGGGAGGAGCTCCCAGAGTTTATTCCCAGATGGACCAGCTAGCTGACTTGGTAATTAAGGGCAGGGATACTTCCCTGAGACATTATGGAAGAGATCCTGACGTGCTAACTATTCCCTACCGGTTGTCAGATTTTGAATGGGTCAGGAGAAATAATTCACGTGTCTCTAGTGCCCTGGAGGGCTTTATGGGTAAGATAGATTGCCACTATGGCACTTCAAGATGGGTGACCTCATTTTCCAGGCTACAATGGACACCCCCTGTGCTTTTCTCTACCAAGCCTCTTGTCAAGGCTGCCAATGTCTTTACAGATGGTGGGCGAGCCGGCTCTGCCGTAGTGTGCGCTCCGCCTCGCCCCCTGCCGGTGGGAAAGATAACACCCATTACTTTGAAGCCGTCACTGGCTCTGCACAGTTTAAAGAGCTGTACGCAGTCGCCTTGGCACTGACCCATGTTAAACAGCCAATGAACTTGTTCTCTGATAGTCTATATGTGGTTAACTTGCTACCCAACCTGGTATGTTCACATATCAAGTTGGATGGAAACCCAATCACTCCTCTGATGATCCAAGTCAGGTCTCTGTTAAAAGAGCGGAGTGAGCCTATTTTTTTACAGCACCTTCGTGGACACCAAGGACTGCCTGGGGACCTGGCACAAGGTAATCGTAGGGCCGACCAGCTGGCCACTGATGGAACCATCATAGCTCTAGCCATTGTACAACCTCAAAACCTCCAAATGGCCAAAGGGCTTCATGAGCGTACTCACTTAAATTGGAGAGGGGTTACATCAGAGATTTCCTTCAATTCCTATAAAAGACTTAAAAAAGATTATAAGGGACTTGCAAATCATGTATGCCTTTCGTGCAAGTCCCTCCCTTGCAATCTCCAGGTGTAAATTCAAGAGGTTTAAGACCCAATTTAATTTGGCAGACTGATGTGACCCATTACGCCCCCTTTGGAAGGCTAAAATATATATTTATGTCCATTGACACCTGCTCCGGTGCATGTTGGGCCTCTCTGCATACCGGTGAAAGAGCACGGCATGCTGAAAGCCACTTCTTACAATGTTTTGCTATCCTAGGACTGCCTTTACAGGTTAAAACAGATAATGGACCTTGTTTCACCAGTAAGCCTTTACAGGCATTTTTCCAAATGTGGAATATTAAACATACCACTGGAATACCTTATAACCCAAAGGGTCAAGCCATAATTGAGAGGCATAATAGGACCCTAAAGGATCAATTATTAAAACAAAAAGGGGGGGGAAGCCCCCAGGACCAGCTGAGGACAGCGATGTTTACATTGAATATTTTAAATTTCTCTAAGGACCAACCTCTGTCGGCTTTCCAGAGACACTGGTCAAGCCAAACACCCTACTTAAAAGTGGAGGCCCGGTGGAAGGATTCTCTGACAGGGGCGTGGCGTGGACCCGACCCAATTATCAGTGCAGGAAGGGGATTCGCCTGCGTCTTCCCTACTGGGGAACCGAATCCAATCTGGATACCAGCTAGAGATGTAAAAAATTGTCCAACAGAATGACCACCCCAAGGGCACCTGCCCGTGAGGGATGTCTCCCCCTTGTTTCCTTTCAGGAAAGCAAAGACCGAGGTGGAATTTTCTAAGGAGAAACGGAAGGCCTGCCTGCACCAGCGATGGACCTGGACCCAGTGTCGGCCCTGTTTCTTCCCTGGACCCTGCCTGACGCCCTTTGGAGTAACGTTTGCTGTGGCAGCGTGGCCCACAGCCTTGCCCAAGGACCAGAGGGAAATTTTGCACGGTTGTCCCTCCCGTTCGCTCCCCCCTTTGCTGCTTATCTCGGGGGTCCC
>NW_025960189.1:0-34673 GCF_023159225.1 Perognathus longimembris pacificus
GTTCTGTCCCCAAATCCCTCTGCTTCTTTTCTCTGTGCAGGAGGTGTGTATATGAGGGAGGAGGGTTGGGGCCTTCCTTTTCTACCTTGTGGCTCCTTTTCCTGCGACTGACGTCCTATTAGTCTGGAAAAAGCAACTGCTCACTTGACCGAGACCACTTTGAAGCCCTTCACTGGCTTGCTAGGTAGCAGCCTGGTGTGCTTCTGAGGTTGCAGGACTGCGCATGCGCGGCCCGCCGTGTAGCAAAGCCTCAGGGGGTGGCTGGATGATTTGGGTTTCTATGCCTTGCCCAGTGTGCTGAGGTGCATTTGCATTTGCATTCCAACAGGATCAGCTTTAGCGGGAGGGGGGAGTGACGCCTCTTAGCGGTAGTCAGTTGTTGCTCACAGCCCATCAGGCCCTGCTTATGCCTCCTTGACTGCACATGCGCCCCAGGGGTGCTGGGAAGCCTCTGGGCGGTGCCTGGAGGGTTAGGCGCTCTGTGACGTGATCAGGTTCTAGGCGCCACCTGCTGACGTGTGCCAGTGTTCCAAGTGGAGTTGCCATAGTGAAAGGGACGCGAAGGCCCTTAGGGGTTGGCTCTGACTGCTCACCAGTTCTCACAGGCCAACAGGGAAGTACAGGACCTCCGGAGCCACAAATCGCACACCTGGAATCCCCGCTGGGACGGGCTGGGTCCACTTTTCACCTCCGCTCCCGCTCCATCCCACATCCTGGCTGAACCCGTGTTGGACAGCTCCCCCACCTCCTCTGCCCTTGCCAGTCCCGGAAGTGGCCGGTGTCTGAATCCGCCACCTCTCTCCCCACCCACGTCATCTGTTCGATGACAGCACAATGGAGATTCAAGGTCAGCAGGGGAGGGGTTATTGGGTTCTCCTAACTGCACAGGTGACCGCTCCACTCTTGTTTGCCCTCTTGCCTGGCCTCTCTGGCCCACATCTCTGCCAGATCCTTCCTCCTACCGAGTAGCGGTGGGTCATAATGGCTATAGGCAGGAGCTGGCAATGCGGGGGCCGTTGGCTCACAGCCATAAGTTTTAGGCTCCTGCAGGGTGCTATGCTCAGACACCAGGGAAAGGGAATTATGACGCTTCCCTGCGTTGGCCAAGGCACCCTGGCTCCCAGCAATGCTATTCGTAGGCGTCATCATCACTGTCATGCGGATCGCCAACAGCAGTGGCTGCTTAGCATCCCCGGACTCATGTCTGGAGACCTTGGAGAAGCAGACAGCACTAAAGGCAGCCTTGCCAAATGAGTGGTTTCCTGGGAATTTCAAGCAAGCAAGTATACGTGCACACACTTTGAATTGCATCTGTTCAACTTCATATCGGACACACTCCTACCACCGCACATGGACAGAAAATTTCTCACATGCAAGCCCACTCTCCATCTCTGTCTTTCTCTGTCACTTGCCGCAGCCTCCACATGCTCACTCAGAACACACTGTGACGGGACCTCCTGGAACCACATCCAGATGCCTATTTACACATATCCAGACTTATGTTTAGGAAGTACACCCATGTACGGTGTCAGGAACACACACGCACTCGTACAACCAAACACGGACACACTCACGCACTTGCGAGCACACCCAGTTTACCGTGCCTTGGAAGGTGCTTAGGGTTTTCATGGCACAGGGTCCGACTTGATCGAATCAAGCCTGATATTGTGGTGGGCGTGGTTGGGAGCCCAGCCCTGCATGTTGGCCAGCCCATTGGCACTTGTGTCTTCCCCTGCTGTCCTTACCTGTTTCCCATTCCCTGTACCATGCAGCTTGAGCGACCTGAATTGCAAACAACTCTTGGCGGAATGCAATGAGGGAAGACATGTGAATGCGGCAGGACCACGGGATTATCCCCAGGAAGTACGCCAACCAAAGAAGGCATTCTTTACCCCTCTGGTCTACACCCTGAAGCAAGGCACTGTGGGCAGCGAGGGGCAGAGGCCTGTGCCCCAGAATGCCCTGGCTCTATTTCCGTCTCGTTGGTACATGGGCTTGGGGGCACGGCGCCCGTCCCGTGGCAAGCATCCTGGCCTTCCTCGCCACCAACTTCCATCAGCGGCTGAGTTCCTGAGGCTTGTCCCCTGCACTCATATTTGCTTCACCACAAACTCCCTGAGATTCTCTCTTCATGCCCTCCTTGCCCCTGCCTTGCTGCTGCTTCCACTCCTAGCATTAGCCTTCCTGCCTCAGACTCCTATCAACTCACGCGTGCCACCGGGCCTCTGCCTCTTTGTCCCTGCCTCTGCTTCCCATTTTCCTCCTCCTCCATCTGAGCTTCACAGGCTACACAGCTCCCGACGCATCTCGTCCCTTCCTCTGAGGAATTCAGAACCCCCTCCCTCTTGCTGGCCTTGTTATCTTCTCCAATTCGCCCTCTGCTCTCAGCCTCTGTACTCCTGGCCTCTCCCAGTCCTCTCGTGCACAACAGTCCGCATTCCTCTAAGCTGTAGTCTCCCTGTTCTGTCCCCAAATCCCTCTGCTTCTTTTCTCTGTGCAGGAGGTGTGTATATGAGGGAGGAGGGTTGGGGCCTTCCTTTTCTACCTTGTGGCTCCTTTTCTGCGACTGACGTCCTATTAGTCTGGAAAAAGCAACTGCTCACTTGACCGAGACCACTTGAAGCCCTTCACTGGCTTGCTAGGTAGCAGCCTGGTGTGCTTCTGAGGTTGCAGGACTGCGCATGCGCGGCCCGCCGTGTAGCAAAGCCTCCAGGAGGTGGCTGGATGATTTGGGTTTCTATGCCTTGCCCAGTGTGCTGAGGTGCATTTGCATTTGCATTCCAACAGGATCAGCTTTAGCGGGAGGGGGAGTGACGCCTCTTATCGGTAGTCAGTTGTTGCTCACAGCCCATCAGGCCCTGCTTATGCCTCCTTGACTGCACATGCGCCCCCAGGGGTGCTGGGAAGCCTCTGGCGGTGCCTGGAGGGTTAGGCGCTCTGTGACGTGATCAGGTTCTAGGCGCCACCTGCTGACGTGTGCCAGTGTTCCAAGTGGAGTTGCCATAGTGAAAGGGACGCGAAGGCCCTTAGGGGTTGGCTCTGACTGCTCACCAGTTCTCACAGGCCAACAGGGAAGTACAGGACCTCCGGAGCCACAAATCGCACACCTGGAATCCCCGCTGGGACGGGCTGGGTCCACTTTTCACCTCCGCTCCCGCTCCATCCCACATCCTGGCTGAACCCGTGTTGGACAGCTCCCCCACCTCCTCTGCCCTTGCCAGTCCCGGAAGTGGCCGGTGTCTGAATCCGCCACCTCTCTCCCCACCCACGTCATCTGTTCGATGACAGCACAATGGAGATTCAAGGTCAGCAGGGGAGGGGTTATTGGGTTCTCCTAACTGCACAGGTGACCGCTCCACTCTTGTTTGCCCTCTTGCCTGGCCTCTCTGGCCCACATCTCTGCCAGATCCTTCCTCCTACCGAGTAGCGGTGGGTCATAATGGCTATAGGCAGGAGCTGGCAATGCGGGGGCCGTTGGCTCACAGCCATAAGTTTTAGGCTCCTGCAGGGTGCTATGCTCAGACACCAGGGAAAGGGAATTCTGACGCTTCCCTGCGTTGGCCAAGGCACCCTGGCTCCCAGCAATGCTATTCGTAGGCGTCATCATCACTGTCATGCGGATCGCCAACAGCAGTGGCTGCTTAGCATCCCCGGACTCATGTCTGGAGACCTTGGAGAAGCAGACAGCACTAAAGGCAGCCTTGCCAAATGAGTGGTTTCCTGGGAATTTCAAGCAAGCAAGTATACGTGCACACACTTTGAATCGCATCTGTTCAACTTCATATCGGACACACTCCTACCACCGCACATGGACAGAAAATTTCTCACATGCAAGCCCACTCTCCATCTCTGTCTTTCTCTGTCACTTGCCGCAGCCTCCACATGCTCACTCAGAACACACTGTGACGGGACCTCCTGGAACCACATCCAGATGCCTATTTACACATATCCAGACTTATGTTTAGGAAGTACACCCATGTACGGTGTCAGGAACACACACGCACTCGTACAACCAAACACGGACACACTCACGCACTTGCGAGCACACCCAGTTTACCGTGCCTTGGAAGGTGCTAAGGGTTTTCATGGCACAGGGTCCGACTTGATCGAATCAAGCCTGATATTGTTGTGGTGGGCGTGGTTGGGAGCCCAGCCCTGCATGTTGGCCAGCCCATTGGCACTTGTGTCTTCCCCCTGCTGTCCTTACCTGTTTCCCATTCCCTGTACCATGCAGCTTGAGCGACCTGAATTGCAAACAACTCTTGGCGGAATGCAATGAGGGGAGACATGTGAATGCGGCAGGACCACGGGATTATCCCCAGGAAGTACGCCAACCAAAGAAGGCATTCTTTACCCCTCTGGTCTACACCCTGAAGCAAGGCACTGTGGGCAGCGAGGGGCAGAGGCCTGTGCCCCAGAATGCCCTGGCTCTATTTCCGTCTCGTTGGTACATGGGCTTGGGGGCACGGCGCCCGTCCCGTGGCAAGCATCCTGGCCTTCCTCGCCACCAACTTCCATCAGCGGCTGAGTTCCTGAGGCTTGTCCCCTGCACTCATATTTGCTTCACCACAAACTCCCTGAGATTCTCTCTTCATGCCCTCCTTGCCCCTGCCTTGCTGCTGCTTCCACTCCTAGCATTAGCCTTCCTGCCTCCAGACTCCTATCAACTCACGCGTGCCACCGGGCCTCTGCCTCTTTGTCCCTGCCTCTGCTTCCCATTTTCCTCCTCCTCCATCTGAGCTTCACAGGCTACACAGCTCCCGACGCATCTCGTCCCTTCCTCTGAGGAATTCAGAACCCCCTCCCTCTTGCTGGCCCTTGTTATCTTCTCCAATTCGCCCTCTGCTCTCAGCCTCTGTACTCCTGGCCTCTCCAGTCCTCTCGTGCACAACAGTCCGCATTCCTCTAAGCTGTAGTCTCCCTGTTCTGTCCCCAAATCCCTCTGCTTCTTTTCTCTGTGCAGGAGGTGTGTATATGAGGGAGGAGGGTTGGGGCCTTCCTTTTCTACCTTGTGGCTCCTTTTCCTGCGACTGACGTCCTATTAGTCTGGAAAAAGCAACTGCTCACTTGACCGAGACCACTTGAAGCCCTTCACTGGCTTGCTAGGTAGCAGCCTGGTGTGCTTCTGAGGTTGCAGGACTGCGCATGCGCGGCCCGCCGTGTAGCAAAGCCTCCAGGGGGTGGCTGGATGATTTGGGTTTCTATGCCTTGCCCAGTGTGCTGAGGTGCATTTGCATTTGCATTCCAACAGGATCAGCTTTAGCGGGAGGGGGAGTGACGCCTCTTAGCGGTAGTCAGTTGTTGCTCACAGCCCATCAGGCCCTGCTTATGCCTCCTTGACTGCACATGCGCCCCAGGGGTGCTGGGAAGCCTCTGGGCGGTGCCTGGAGGGTTAGGCGCTCTGTGACGTGATCAGGTTCTAGGCGCCACCTGCTGACGTGTGCCAGTGTTCCAAGTGGAGTTGCCATAGTGAAAGGGACGCGAAGGCCCTTAGGGGTTGGCTCTGACTGCTCACCAGTTCTCACAGGCCAACAGGGAAGTACAGGACCTCCGGAGCCACAAATCGCACACCTGGAATCCCCGCTGGGACGGGCTGGGTCCACTTTTCACCTCCGCTCCCGCTCCATCCCACATCCTGGCTGAACCCGTGTTGGACAGCTCCCCCACCTCCTCTGCCCTTGCCAGTCCCGGAAGTGGCCGGTGTCTGAATCCGCCACCTCTCTCCCCACCCACGTCATCTGTTCGATGACAGCACAATGGAGATTCAAGGTCAGCAGGTGAGGGCTTTATTGGGTTCTCCTAACTGCACAGGTGACCGCTCCACTCTTGTTTGCCCTCTTGCCTGGCCTCTCTGGCCCACATCTCTGCCAGATCCTTCCTCCTACCGAGTAGCGGTGGGTCATAATGGCTATAGGCAGGAGCTGGCAATGCGGGGGCCGTTGGCTCACAGCCATAAGTTTTAGGCTCCTGCAGGGTGCTATGCTCAGACACCAGGGAAAGGGAATTATGACGCTTCCCTGCGTTGGCCAAGGCACCCTGGCTCCCAGCAATGCTATTCGTAGGCGTCATCATCACTGTCATGCGGATCGCCAACAGCAGTGGCTGCTTAGCATCCCCGGACTCATGTCTGGAGACCTTGGAGAAGCAGACAGCACTAAAGGCAGCCTTGCCAAATGAGTGGTTTCCTGGGAATTTCAAGCAAGCAAGTATACGTGCACACACTTTGAATTGCATCTGTTCAACTTCATATCGGACACACTCCTACCACCGCACATGGACAGAAAATTTCTCACATGCAAGCCCACTCTCCATCTCTGTCTTTCTCTGTCACTTGCCGCAGCCTCCACATGCTCACTCAGAACACACTGTGACGGGACCTCCTGGAACCACATCCAGATGCCTATTTACACATATCCAGACTTATGTTTAGGAAGTACACCCATGTACGGTGTCAGGAACACACACGCACTCGTACAACCAAACACGGACACACTCACGCACTTGCGAGCACACCCAGTTTACCGTGCCTTGGAAGGTGCTAAGGGTTTTCATGGCACAGGGTCCGACTTGATCGAATCAAGCCTGATATTGTTGTGGTGGGCGTGGTTGGGAGCCCAGCCCTGCATGTTGGCCAGCCCATTGGCACTTGTGTCTTCCCCTGCTGTCCTTACCTGTTTCCCATTCCCTGTACCATGCAGCTTGAGCGACCTGAATTGCAAACAACTCTTGGCGGAATGCAATGAGGGGAGACATGTGAATGCGGCAGGACCACGGGATTATCCCCAGGAAGTACGCCAACCAAAGAAGGCATTCTTTACCCCTCTGGTCTACACCCTGAAGCAAGGCACTGTGGGCAGCGAGGGGCAGAGGCCTGTGCCCCAGAATGCCCTGGCTCTATTTCCGTCTCGTTGGTACATGGGCTTGGGGGCACGGCGCCCGTCCCGTGGCAAGCATCCTGGCCTTCCTCGCCACCAACTTCCATCAGCGGCTGAGTTCCTGAGGCTTGTCCCCTGCACTCATATTTGCTTCACCACAAACTCCCTGAGATTCTCTCTTCATGCCCTCCTTGCCCCTGCCTTGCTGCTGCTTCCACTCCTAGCATTAGCCTTCCTGCCTCCAGACTCCTATCAACTCACGCGTGCCACCGGGCCTCTGCCTCTTTGTCCCTGCCTCTGCTTCCCATTTTCCTCCTCCTCCATCTGAGCTTCACAGGCTACACAGCTCCCGACGCATCTCGTCCCTTCCTCTGAGGAATTCAGAACCCCCTCCCTCTTGCTGGCCCTTGTTATCTTCTCCAATTCGCCCTCTGCTCTCAGCCTCTGTACTCCTGGCCTCTCCCAGTCCTCTCGTGCACAACAGTCCGCATTCCTCTAAGCTGTAGTCTCCCTGTTCTGTCCCCAAATCCCTCTGCTTCTTTTCTCTGTGCAGGAGGTGTGTATATGAGGGAGGAGGGTTGGGGCCTTCCTTTTCTACCTTGTGGCTCCTTTTCCTGCGACTGACGTCCTATTAGTCTGGAAAAAGCAACTGCTCACTTGACCGAGACCACTTGAAGCCCTTCACTGGCTTGCTAGGTAGCAGCCTGGTGTGCTTCTGAGGTTGCAGGACTGCGCATGCGCGGCCCGCCGTGTAGCAAAGCCTCCAGGGGGTGGCTGGATGATTTGGGTTTCTATGCCTTGCCCAGTGTGCTGAGGTGCATTTGCATTTGCATTCCAACAGGATCAGCTTTAGCGGGAGGGGGAGTGACGCCTCTTAGCGGTAGTCAGTTGTTGCTCACAGCCCATCAGGCCCTGCTTATGCCTCCTTGACTGCACATGCGCCCCAGGGGTGCTGGGAAGCCTCTGGGCGGTGCCTGGAGGGTTAGGCGCTCTGTGACGTGATCAGGTTCTAGGCGCCACCTGCTGACGTGTGCCAGTGTTCCAAGTGGAGTTGCCATAGTGAAAGGGACGCGAAGGCCCTTAGGGGTTGGCTCTGACTGCTCACCAGTTCTCACAGGCCAACAGGGAAGTACAGGACCTCCGGAGCCACAAATCGCACACCTGGAATCCCCGCTGGGACGGGCTGGGTCCACTTTTCACCTCCGCTCCCGCTCCATCCCACATCCTGGCTGAACCCGTGTTGGACAGCTCCCCCACCTCCTCTGCCCTTGCCAGTCCCGGAAGTGGCCGGTGTCTGAATCCGCCACCTCTCTCCCCACCCACGTCATCTGTTCGATGACAGCACAATGGAGATTCAAGGTCAGCAGGTGAGGGCTTATTGGGTTCTCCTAACTGCACAGGTGACCGCTCCACTCTTGTTTGCCCTCTTGCCTGGCCTCTCTGGCCCACATCTCTGCCAGATCCTTCCTCCTACCGAGTAGCGGTGGGTCATAATGGCTATAGGCAGGAGCTGGCAATGCGGGGGCCGTTGGCTCACAGCCATAAGTTTTAGGCTCCTGCAGGGTGCTATGCTCAGACACCAGGGAAAGGGAATTATGACGCTTCCCTGCGTTGGCAAGGCACCCTGGCTCCCAGCAATGCTATTCGTAGGCGTCATCATCACTGTCATGCGGATCGCCAACAGCAGTGGCTGCTTAGCATCCCCGGACTCATGTCTGGAGACCTTGGAGAAGCAGACAGCACTAAAGGCAGCCTTGCCAAATGAGTGGTTTCCTGGGAATTTCAAGCAAGCAAGTATACGTGCACACACTTTGAATTGCATCTGTTCAACTTCATATCGGACACACTCCTACCACCGCACATGGACAGAAAATTTCTCACATGCAAGCCCACTCTCCATCTCTGTCTTTCTCTGTCACTTGCCGCAGCCTCCACATGCTCACTCAGAACACACTGTGACGGGACCTCCTGGAACCACATCCAGATGCCTATTTACACATATCCAGACTTATGTTTAGGAAGTACACCCATGTACGGTGTCAGGAACACACACGCACTCGTACAACCAAACACGGACACACTCACGCACTTGCGAGCACACCCAGTTTACCGTGCCTTGGAAGGTGCTAAGGGTTTTCATGGCACAGGGTCCGACTTGATCGAATCAAGCCTGATATTGTTGTGGTGGGCGTGGTTGGGAGCCCAGCCCTGCATGTTGGCCAGCCCATTGGCACTTGTGTCTTCCCCTGCTGTCCTTACCTGTTTCCCATTCCCTGTACCATGCAGCTTGAGCGACCTGAATTGCAAACAACTCTTGGCGGAATGCAATGAGGGGAGACATGTGAATGCGGCAGGACCACGGGATTATCCCAGGAAGTACGCCAACCAAAGAAGGCATTCTTTACCCCTCTGGTCTACACCCTGAAGCAAGGCACTGTGGGCAGCGAGGGGCAGAGGCCTGTGCCCCAGAATGCCCTGGCTCTATTTCCGTCTCGTTGGTACATGGGCTTGGGGGCACGGCGCCCGTCCCGTGGCAAGCATCCTGGCCTTCCTCGCCACCAACTTCCATCAGCGGCTGAGTTCCTGAGGCTTGTCCCCTGCACTCATATTTGCTTCACCACAAACTCCCTGAGATTCTCTCTTCATGCCCTCCTTGCCCCTGCCTTGCTGCTGCTTCCACTCCTAGCATTAGCCTTCCTGCCTCCAGACTCCTATCAACTCACGCGTGCCACCGGGCCTCTGCCTCTTTGTCCCTGCCTCTGCTTCCCATTTTCCTCCTCCTCCATCTGAGCTTCACAGGCTACACAGCTCCCGACGCATCTCGTCCCTTCCTCTGAGGAATTCAGAACCCCCCTCCCTCTTGCTGGCCCTTGTTATCTTCTCCAATTCGCCCTCTGCTCTCAGCCTCTGTACTCCTGGCCTCTCCCAGTCCTCTCGTGCACAACAGTCCGCATTCCTCTAAGCTGTAGTCTCCCTGTTCTGTCCCCAAATCCCTCTGCTTCTTTTCTCTGTGCAGGAGGTGTGTATATGAGGGAGGAGGGTTGGGGCCTTCCTTTTCTACCTTGTGGCTCCTTTTCCTGCGACTGACGTCCTATTAGTCTGGAAAAAGCAACTGCTCACTTGACCGAGACCACTTGAAGCCCTTCACTGGCTTGCTAGGTAGCAGCCTGGTGTGCTTCTGAGGTTGCAGGACTGCGCATGCGCGGCCCGCCGTGTAGCAAAGCCTCCAGGGGGTGGCTGGATGATTTGGGTTTCTATGCCTTGCCCAGTGTGCTGAGGTGCATTTGCATTTGCATTCCAACAGGATCAGCTTTAGCGGGAGGGGGAGAGTGACGCCTCTTAGCGGTAGTCAGTTGTTGCTCACAGCCCATCAGGCCCTGCTTATGCCTCCTTGACTGCACATGCGCCCCAGGGGTGCTGGGAAGCCTCTGGGCGGTGCCTGGAGGGTTAGGCGCTCTGTGACGTGATCAGGTTCTAGGCGCCACCTGCTGACGTGTGCCAGTGTTCCAAGTGGAGTTGCCATAGTGAAAGGGACGCGAAGGCCCTTAGGGGTTGGCTCTGACTGCTCACCAGTTCTCACAGGCCAACAGGGAAGTACAGGACCTCCGGAGCCACAAATCGCACACCTGGAATCCCCGCTGGGACGGGCTGGGTCCACTTTTCACCTCCGCTCCCGCTCCATCCCACATCCTGGCTGAACCCGTGTTGGACAGCTCCCCACCTCCTCGGCCCTTGCCAGTCCCGGAAGTGGCCGGTGTCTGAATCCGCCACCTCTCTCCCCACCCACGTCATCTGTTCGATGACAGCACAATGGAGATTCAAGGTCAGCAGGGGAGGGGTTATTGGGTTCTCCTAACTGCACAGGTGACCGCTCCACTCTTGTTTGCCCTCTTGCCTGGCCTCTCTGGCCCACATCTCTGCCAGATCCTTCCTCCTACCGAGTAGCGGTGGGTCATAATGGCTATAGGCAGGAGCTGGCAATGCGGGGGCCGTTGGCTCACAGCCATAAGTTTTAGGCTCCTGCAGGGTGCTATGCTCAGACACCAGGGAAAGGGAATTCTGACGCTTCCCTGCGTTGGCCAAGGCACCCTGGCTCCCAGCAATGCTATTCGTAGGCGTCATCATCACTGTCATGCGGATCGCCAACAGCAGTGGCTGCTTAGCATCCCCGGACTCATGTCTGGAGACCTTGGAGAAGCAGACAGCACTAAAGGCAGCCTTGCCAAATGAGTGGTTTCCTGGGAATTTCAAGCAAGCAAGTATACGTGCACACACTTTGAATTGCATCTGTTCAACTTCATATCGGACACACTCCTACCACCGCACATGGACAGAAAATTTCTCACATGCAAGCCCACTCTCCATCTCTGTCTTTCTCTGTCACTTGCCGCAGCCTCCACATGCTCACTCAGAACACACTGTGACGGGACCTCCTGGAACCACATCCAGATGCCTATTTACACATATCCAGACTTATGTTTAGGAAGTACACCCATGTACGGTGTCAGGAACACACACGCACTCGTACAACCAAACACGGAACACACTCACGCACTTGCGAGCACACCCAGTTTACCGTGCCTTGGAAGGTGCTAAGGGTTTTCATGGCACAGGGTCCGACTTGATCGAATCAAGCCTGATATTGTTGTGGTGGGCGTGGTTGGGAGCCCAGCCCTGCATGTTGGCCAGCCCATTGGCACTTGTGTCTTCCCCTGCTGTCCTTACCTGTTTCCCATTCCCTGTACCATGCAGCTTGAGCGACCTGAATTGCAAACAACTCTTGGCGGAATGCAATGAGGGGAGACATGTGAATGCGGCAGGACCACGGGATTATCCCCAGGAAGTACGCCAACCAAAGAAGGCATTCTTTACCCCTCTGGTCTACACCCTGAAGCAAGGCACTGTGGGCAGCGAGGGGCAGAGGCCTGTGCCCCAGAATGCCCTGGCTCTATTTCCGTCTCGTTGGTACATGGGCTTGGGGGCACGGCGCCCGTCCCGTGCAAGCATCCTGGCCTTCCTCGCCACCAACTTCCATCAGCGGCTGAGTTCCTGAGGCTTGTCCCCTGCACTCATATTTGCTTCACCACAAACTCCCTGAGATTCTCTCTTCATGCCCTCCTTGCCCCTGCCTTGCTGCTGCTTCCACTCCTAGCATTAGCCTTCCTGCCTCCAGACTCCTATCAACTCACGCGTGCCACCGGGCCTCTGCCTCTTTGTCCCTGCCTCTGCTTCCCATTTTCCTCCTCCTCCATCTGAGCTTCACAGGCTACACAGCTCCCGACGCATCTCGTCCCTTCCTCTGAGGAATTCAGAACCCCCTCCCTCTTGCTGGCCCTTGTTATCTTCTCCAATTCGCCCTCTGCTCTCAGCCTCTGTACTCCTGGCCTCTCCCAGTCCTCTCGTGCACAACAGTCCGCATTCCTCTAAGCTGTAGTCTCCCTGTTCTGTCCCCAAATCCCTCTGCTTCTTTTCTCTGTGCAGGAGGTTGTGTATATGAGGGAGGAGGGTTGGGGGCCTTCCTTTTCTACCTTGTGGCTCCTTTTCCTGCGACTGACGTCCTATTAGTCTGGAAAAAGCAACTGCTCACTTGACCGAGACCACTTGAAGCCCTTCACTGGCTTGCTAGGTAGCAGCCTGGTGTGCTTCTGAGGTTGCAGGACTGCGCATGCGCGGCCCGCCGTGTAGCAAAGCCTCCAGGGGGTGGCTGGATGATTTGGGTTTCTATGCCTTGCCCAGTGTGCTGAGGTGCATTTGCATTTGCATTCCAACAGGATCAGCTTTAGCGGGAGGGGGAGTGACGCCTCTTAGCGGTAGTCAGTTGTTGCTCACAGCCCATCAGGCCCTGCTTATGCCTCCTTGACTGCACATGCGCCCCAGGGGTGCTGGGAAGCCTCTGGGCGGTGCCTGGAGGGTTAGGCGCTCTGTGACGTGATCAGGTTCTAGGCGCCACCTGCTGACGTGTGCCAGTGTTCCAAGTGGAGTTGCCATAGTGAAAGGGACGCGAAGGCCCTTAGGGGTTGGCTCTGACTGCTCACCAGTTCTCACAGGCCAACAGGGAAGTACAGGACCTCCGGAGCCACAAATCGCACACCTGGAATCCCCGCTGGGACGGGCTGGGTCCACTTTTCACCTCCGCTCCCGCTCCATCCCACATCCTGGCTGAACCCGTGTTGGACAGCTCCCCCACCTCCTCGGCCCTTGCCAGTCCCGGAAGTGGCCGGTGTCTGAATCCGCCACCTCTCTCCCCACCCACGTCATCTGTTCGATGACAGCACAATGGAGATTCAAGGTCAGCAGGGGAGGGGTTATTGGGTTCTCCTAACTGCACAGGTGACCGCTCCACTCTTGTTTGCCCTCTTGCCTGGCCTCTCTGGCCCACATCTCTGCCAGATCCTTCCTCCTACCGAGTAGCGGTGGGTCATAATGGCTATAGGCAGGAGCTGGCAATGCGGGGGCCGTTGGCTCACAGCCATAAGTTTTAGGCTCCTGCAGGGTGCTATGCTCAGACACCAGGGAAAGGGAATTCTGACGCTTCCCTGCGTTGGCCAAGGCACCCTGGCTCCCAGCAATGCTATTCGTAGGCGTCATCATCACTGTCATGCGGATCGCCAACAGCAGTGGCTGCTTAGCATCCCCGGACTCATGTCTGGAGACCTTGGAGAAGCAGACAGCACTAAAGGCAGCCTTGCCAAATGAGTGGTTTCCTGGGAATTTCAAGCAAGCAAGTATACGTGCACACACTTTGAATTGCATCTGTTCAACTTCATATCGGACACACTCCTACCACCGCACATGGACAGAAAATTTCTCACATGCAAGCCCACTCTCCATCTCTGTCTTTCTCTGTCACTTGCCGCAGCCTCCACATGCTCACTCAGAACACACTGTGACGGGACCTCCTGGAACCACATCCAGATGCCTATTTACACATATCCAGACTTATGTTTAGGAAGTACACCCATGTACGGTGTCAGGAACACACACGCACTCGTACAACCAAACACGGACACACTCACGCACTTGCGAGCACACCCAGTTTACCGTGCCTTGGAAGGTGCTAAGGGTTTTCATGGCACAGGGTCCGACTTGATCGAATCAAGCCTGATATTGTTGTGGTGGGCGTGGTTGGGAGCCCAGCCCTGCATGTTGGCCAGCCCATTGGCACTTGTGTCTTCCCTGCTGTCCTTACCTGTTTCCCATTCCCTGTACCATGCAGCTTGAGCGACCTGAATTGCAAACAACTCTTGGCGGAATGCAATGAGGGGAGACATGTGAATGCGGCAGGACCACGGGATTATCCCCAGGAAGTACGCCAACCAAAGAAGGCATTCTTTACCCCTCTGGTCTACACCCTGAAGCAAGGCACTGTGGGCAGCGAGGGGCAGAGGCCTGTGCCCCAGAATGCCCTGGCTCTATTTCCGTCTCGTTGGTACATGGGCTTGGGGGCACGGCGCCCGTCCCGTGGCAAGCATCCTGGCCTTCCTCGCCACCAACTTCCATCAGCGGCTGAGTTCCTGAGGCTTGTCCCCTGCACTCATATTTGCTTCACCACAAACTCCCTGAGATTCTCTCTTCATGCCCTCCTTGCCCCTGCCTTGCTGCTGCTTCCACTCCTAGCATTAGCCTTCCTGCCTCCAGACTCCTATCAACTCACGCGTGCCACGGGCCTCTGCCTCTTTGTCCCTGCCTCTGCTTCCCATTTTCCTCCTCCTCCATCTGAGCTTCACAGGCTACACAGCTCCCGACGCATCTCGTCCCTTCCTCTGAGGAATTCAGAACCCCCTCCCTCTTGCTGGCCCTTGTTATCTTCTCCAATTCGCCCTCTGCTCTCAGCCTCTGTACTCCTGGCCTCTCCAGTCCTCTCGTGCACAACAGTCCGCATTCCTCTAAGCTGTAGTCTCCCTGTTCTGTCCCCAAATCCCTCTGCTTCTTTTCTCTGTGCAGGAGGTGTGTATATGAGGGAGGAGGGTTGGGGCCTTCCTTTTCTACCTTGTGGCTCCTTTTCCTGCGACTGACGTCCTATTAGTCTGGAAAAAGCAACTGCTCACTTGACCGAGACCACTTGAAGCCCTTCACTGGCTTGCTAGGTAGCAGCCTGGTGTGCTTCTGAGGTTGCAGGACTGCGCATGCGCGGCCCGCCGTGTAGCAAAGCCTCCAGGGGGTGGCTGGATGATTTGGGTTTCTATGCCTTGCCCAGTGTGCTGAGGTGCATTTGCATTTGCATTCCAACAGGATCAGCTTTAGCGGGAGGGGGAGTGACGCCTCTTAGCGGTAGTCAGTTGTTGCTCACAGCCCATCAGGCCCTGCTTATGCCTCCTTGACTGCACATGCGCCCCAGGGGTGCTGGGAAGCCTCTGGGCGGTGCCTGGAGGGTTAGGCGCTCTGTGACGTGATCAGGTTCTAGGCGCCACCTGCTGACGTGTGCCAGTGTTCCAAGTGGAGTTGCCATAGTGAAAGGGACGCGAAGGCCCTTAGGGTTGGCTCTGACTGCTCACCAGTTCTCACAGGCCAACAGGGAAGTACAGGACCTCCGGAGCCACAAATCGCACACCTGGAATCCCCGCTGGGACGGGCTGGGTCCACTTTTCACCTCCGCTCCCGCTCCATCCCACATCCTGGCTGAACCCGTGTTGGACAGCTCCCCCACCTCCTCTGCCTTGCCAGTCCCGGAAGTGGCCGGTGTCTGAATCCGCCACCTCTCTCCCCACCCACGTCATCTGTTCGATGACAGCACAATGGAGATTCAAGGTCAGCAGGGGAGGGTTATTGGGTTCTCCTAACTGCACAGGTGACCGCTCCACTCTTGTTTGCCCTCTTGCCTGGCCTCTCTGGCCCACATCTCTGCCAGATCCTTCCTCCTACCGAGTAGCGGTGGGTCATAATGGCTATAGGCAGGAGCTGGCAATGCGGGGGCCGTTGGCTCACAGCCATAAGTTTTAGGCTCCTGCAGGGTGCTATGCTCAGACACCAGGGAAAGGGAATTCTGACGCTTCCCTGCGTTGGCCAAGGCACCCTGGCTCCCAGCAATGCTATTCGTAGGCGTCATCATCACTGTCATGCGGATCGCCAACAGCAGTGGCTGCTTAGCATCCCCGGACTCATGTCTGGAGACCTTGGAGAAGCAGACAGCACTAAAGGCAGCCTTGCCAAATGAGTGGTTTCCTGGAATTTCAAGCAAGCAAGTATACGTGCACACACTTTGAATCGCATCTGTTCAACTTCATATCGGACACACTCCTACCACCGCACATGGACAGAAAATTTCTCACATGCAAGCCCACTCTCCATCTCTGTCTTTCTCTGTCACTTGCCGCAGCCTCCACATGCTCACTCAGAACACACTGTGACGGGACCTCCTGGAACCACATCCAGATGCCTATTTACACATATCCAGACTTATGTTTAGGAAGTACACCCATGTACGGTGTCAGGAACACACACGCACTCGTACAACCAAACACGGACACACTCACGCACTTGCGAGCACACCCAGTTTACCGTGCCTTGGAAGGTGCTAAGGGTTTTCATGGCACAGGGTCCGACTTGATCGAATCAAGCCTGATATTGTTGTGGTGGGCGTGGTTGGGAGCCCAGCCCTGCATGTTGGCCAGCCCATTGGCACTTGTGTCTTCCCCTGCTGTCCTTACCTGTTTCCCATTCCCTGTACATGCAGCTTGAGCGACCTGAATTGCAAACAACTCTTGGCGGAATGCAATGAGGGGAGACATGTGAATGCGGCAGGACCACGGGATTATCCCCAGGAAGTACGCCAACCAAAGAAGGCATTCTTTACCCCTCTGGTCTACACCCTGAAGCAAGGCACTGTGGGCAGCGAGGGGCAGAGGCCTGTGCCCCAGAATGCCCTGGCTCTATTTCCGTCTCGTTGGTACATGGGCTTGGGGGCACGGCGCCCGTCCCGTGGCAAGCATCCTGGCCTTCCTCGCCACCAACTTCCATCAGCGGCTGAGTTCCTGAGGCTTGTCCCCTGCACTCATATTTGCTTCACCACAAACTCCCTGAGATTCTCTCTTCATGCCCTCCTTGCCCCTGCCTTGCTGCTGCTTCCACTCCTAGCATTAGCCTTCCTGCCTCCAGACTCCTATCAACTCACGCGTGCCACCGGCCTCTGCCTCTTTGTCCCTGCCTCTGCTTCCCATTTTCCTCCTCCTCCATCTGAGCTTCACAGGCTACACAGCTCCCGACGCATCTCGTCCCTTCCTCTGAGGAATTCAGAACCCCCTCCCTCTTGCTGGCCCTTGTTATCTTCTCCAATTCGCCCTCTGCTCTCAGCCTCTGTACTCCTGGCCTCTCCCAGTCCTCTCGTGCACAACAGTCCGCATTCCTCTAAGCTGTAGTCTCCCTGTTCTGTCCCCAAATCCCTCTGCTTCTTTTCTCTGTGCAGGAGGTGTGTATATGAGGGAGGAGGGTTGGGGCCTTCCTTTTCTACCTTGTGGCTCCTTTTCCTGCGACTGACGTCCTATTAGTCTGGAAAAAGCAACTGCTCACTTGACCGAGACCACTTGAAGCCCTTCACTGGCTTGCTAGGTAGCAGCCTGGTGTGCTTCTGAGGTTGCAGGACTGCGCATGCGCGGCCCGCCGTGTAGCAAAGCCTCCAGGGGGTGGCTGGATGATTTGGGTTTCTATGCCTTGCCCAGTGTGCTGAGGTGCATTTGCATTTGCATTCCAACAGGATCAGCTTTAGCGGGAGGGGGAGTGACGCCTCTTAGCGGTAGTCAGTTGTTGCTCACAGCCCATCAGGCCCTGCTTATGCCTCCTTGACTGCACATGCGCCCCAGGGGTGCTGGGAAGCCTCTGGGCGGTGCCTGGAGGGTTAGGCGCTCTGTGACGTGATCAGGTTCTAGGCGCCACCTGCTGACGTGTGCCAGTGTTCCAAGTGGAGTTGCCATAGTGAAGGGACGCGAAGGCCCTTAGGGGTTGGCTCTGACTGCTCACCAGTTCTCACAGGCCAACAGGGAAGTACAGGACCTCCGGAGCCACAAATCGCACACCTGGAATCCCCGCTGGGACGGGCTGGGGTCCACTTTTCACCTCCGCTCCCGCTCCATCCCACATCCTGGCTGAACCCGTGTTGGACAGCTCCCCCACCTCCTCTGCCCTTGCCAGTCCCGGAAGTGGCCGGTGTCTGAATCCGCCACCTCTCTCCCCACCCACGTCATCTGTTCGATGACAGCACAATGGAGATTCAAGGTCAGCAGGTGAGGGCTTATTGGGTTCTCCTAACTGCACAGGTGACCGCTCCACTCTTGTTTGCCCTCTTGCCTGGCCTCTCTGGCCCACATCTCTGCCAGATCCTTCCTCCTACCGAGTAGCGGTGGGTCATAATGGCTATAGGCAGGAGCTGGCAATGCGGGGGCCGTTGGCTCACAGCCATAAGTTTTAGGCTCCTGCAGGGTGCTATGCTCAGACACCAGGGAAAGGGAATTATGACGCTTCCCTGCGTTGGCCAAGGCACCCTGGCTCCCAGCAATGCTATTCGTAGGCGTCATCATCACTGTCATGCGGATCGCCAACAGCAGTGGCTGCTTAGCATCCCCGGACTCATGTCTGGAGACCTTGGAGAAGCAGACAGCACTAAAGGCAGCCTTGCCAAATGAGTGGTTTCCTGGGAATTTCAAGCAAGCAAGTATACGTGCACACACTTTGAATTGCATCTGTTCAACTTCATATCGGACACACTCCTACCACCGCACATGGACAGAAAATTTCTCACATGCAAGCCCACTCTCCATCTCTGTCTTTCTCTGTCACTTGCCGCAGCCTCCACATGCTCACTCAGAACACACTGTGACGGGACCTCCTGGAACCACATCCAGATGCCTATTTACACATATCCAGACTTATGTTTAGGAAGTACACCCATGTACGGTGTCAGGAACACACACGCACTCGTACAACCAAACACGGACACACTCACGCACTTGCGAGCACACCCAGTTTACCGGTGCCTTGGAAGGTGCTAAGGGTTTCATGGCACAGGGTCCGACTGATCGAATCAAGCCTGATATTGTTGTGGTGGGCGTGGTTGGGAGCCCAGCCCTGCATGTTGGCCAGCCCATTGGCACTTGTGTCTTCCCCTGCTGTCCTTACCTGTTTCCCATTCCCTGTACCATGCAGCTTGAGCGACCTGAATTGCAAACAACTCTTGGCGGAATGCAATGAGGGGAGACATGTGAATGCGGCAGGACCACGGGATTATCCCCAGGAAGTACGCCAACCAAAGAAGGCATTCTTTACCCTCTGGTCTACACCCTGAAGCAAGGCACTGTGGGCAGCGAGGGGCAGAGGCCTGTGCCCCAGAATGCCCTGGCTCTATTTCCGTCTCGTTGGTACATGGGCTTGGGGGCACGGCGCCCGTCCCGTGGCAAGCATCCTGGCCTTCCTCGCCACCAACTTCCATCAGCGGCTGAGTTCCTGAGGCTTGTCCCCTGCACTCATATTTGCTTCACCACAAACTCCCTGAGATTCTCTCTTCATGCCCTCCTTGCCCCTGCTTGCTGCTGCTTCCACTCCTAGCATTAGCCTTCCTGCCTCCAGACTCCTATCAACTCACGCGTGCCACCGGGCCTCTGCCTCTTTGTCCCTGCCTCTGCTTCCCATTTTCCTCCTCCTCCATCTGAGCTTCACAGGCTACACAGCTCCGACGCATCTCGTCCCTTCCTCTGAGGAATTCAGAACCCCCTCCCTCTTGCTGGCCCTTGTTATCTTCTCCAATTCGCCCTCTGCTCTCAGCCTCTGTACTCCTGGCCTCTCCCAGTCCTCTCGTGCACAACAGTCCGCATTCCTCTAAGCTGTAGTCTCCCTGTTCTGTCCCCAAATCCCTCTGCTTCTTTTCTCTGTGCAGGAGGTGTGTATATGAGGGAGGAGGGTTGGGGCCTTCCTTTTCTACCTTGTGGCTCCTTTTCCTGCGACTGACGTCCTATTAGTCTGGAAAAAGCAACTGCTCACTTGACCGAGACCACTTGAAGCCCTTCACTGCTTGCTAGGTAGCAGCCTGGTGTGCTTCTGAGGTTGCAGGACTGCGCATGCGCGGCCCGCCGTGTAGCAAAGCCTCCAGGGGGTGGCTGGATGATTTGGGTTTCTATGCCTTGCCCAGTGTGCTGAGGTGCATTTGCATTTGCATTCCAACAGGATCAGCTTAGCGGGAGGGGGAGTGACGCCTCTTAGCGGTAGTCAGTTGTTGCTCACAGCCCATCAGGCCCTGCTTATGCCTCCTTGACTGCACATGCGCCCCAGGGGTGCTGGGAAGCCTCTGGGCGGTGCCTGGAGGGTTAGGCGCTCTGTGACGTGATCAGGTTCTAGGCGCCACCTGCTGACGTGTGCCAGTGTTCCAAGTGGAGTTGCCATAGTGAAAGGGACGCGAAGGCCCTTAGGGGTTGGCTCTGACTGCTCACCAGTTCTCACAGGCCAACAGGGAAGTACAGGACCTCCGGAGCCACAAATCGCACACCTGGAATCCCCGCTGGGACGGGCTGGGTCCACTTTTCACCTCCGCTCGCGCTCCATCCCACATCCTGGCTGAACCGTGTTGGACAGCTTCCCCACCTCCTCTGCCCTTGCCAGTCCCGGAAGTGGCCGGTGTCTGAATCCGCCACCTCTCTCCCCACCCACGTCATCTGTTCGATGACAGCACAATGGAGATTCAAGGTCAGCAGGGGAGGGGTTATTGGGTTCTCCTAACTGCACAGGTGACCGCTCCACTCTTGTTTGCCCTCTTGCCTGGCCTCTCTGGCCCACATCTCTGCCAGATCCTTCCTCCTACCGAGTAGCGGTGGGTCATAATGGCTATAGGCAGGAGCTGGCAATGCGGGGGCCGTTGGCTCACAGCCATAAGTTTTAGGCTCCTGCAGGGTGCTATGCTCAGACACCAGGGAAAGGGAATTCTGACGCTTCCCTGCGTTGGCCAAGCACCCTGGCTCCCAGCAATGCTATTCGTAGGCGTCATCATCACTGTCATGCGGATCGCCAACAGCAGTGGCTGCTTAGCATCCCCGGACTCATGTCTGGAGACCTTGGAGAAGCAGACAGCACTAAAGGCAGCCTTGCCAAATGAGTGGTTTCCTGGGAATTTCAAGCAAGCAAGTATACGTGCACACACTTTGAATTGCATCTGTTCAACTTCATATCGGACACACTCCTACCACCGCACATGGACAGAAAATTTCTCACATGCAAGCCCACTCTCCATCTCTGTCTTTCTCTGTCACTTGCCGCAGCCTCCACATGCTCACTCAGAACATACTGTGACGGGACCTCCTGGAACCACATCCAGATGCCTATTTACACATATCCAGACTTATGTTTAGGAAGTACACCCATGTACGGTGTCAGGAACACACACGCACTCGTACAACCAAACACGGACACACTCACGCACTTGCGAGCACACCCAGTTACCGTGCCTTGGAAGGTGCTAAGGGTTTTCATGGCACAGGGTCCGACTTGACCGAATCAAGCCTGATATTGTTGTGGTGGGCGTGGTTGGGAGCCCAGCCCTGCATGTTGGCCAGCCCACTGGCACTTGTGTCTCCCCTGCTGTCCTTACCTGTTTCCCATTCCCTGTACCATGCAGCTTGAGCGACCTGAATTGCAAACAACTCTTGGCGGAATGCAATGAGGGGAGACATGTGAATGCGGCAGGACCACGGGATTATCCCCAGGAAGTACTGAAAGACTAGGACAACTCCATCTTGAAACTGCAACCATCTTGTTGTTTGTGTTAAGCTAAGAATAACCCAGCACATACGTAAAACCCAGCAAATGACTTGTTTATGGTGAAACTAGCCAGAAATTGTACAGATTCCAGGAATGAAGTAGTTTGTGCGGATGTTTGTGCCGAAACCAACCGGCTATAAAGCCCATTTCCCAGATGGCCAAACCGGTTTGGGAACGTTGACGGCCCTGGAATGCCATCAATCAATTTCAAAATCCCCTAGCCCCGAGCCAATCAGATTTGTCCTCGCACCCCAACCCTGCTTGCACTTGGTTTATGTAATTTGTGGTTTTTCCCTTTAAATACCCATGTAAAACTTTGCTCAGGCCTTCCTCCTAACCTCCGCTGCGTCGGTGTGTAGGACGAGGTCCGGGCTGCAGCTCGCCTAATAAAGCCTTGCCTTGCTTTTGCATTTCGGAACGTCTGGCTCTCGGTGGTCTCTTGGTGGTCTTCTAGGGCTTGGGCACAACAGTTGGGGGCTCGTCCGGGATCCCCAAAGACCCCCGAGACCCCAGACCCCGAAGGTGAGAAACAGCGCTGTTAATTTGTCTTGTCCTGTCCTTTGTCTAGGTGTGTGGTTTTTTTTTACTTTCATTTTCTCTTGAATACGGCCGTACTGGTTTGTTTTATTTTTTTTAGGGATTGTCAGAGCAGACGTGCTCATATGACAGCTCTGGAGGAATTGGGAGACGTCTCAGACCCTCCACCCTTGATGGGGGACCCCTGGAACCCCGCCTTGATACTTGTAGGGCACAAATCAGTCTGGTTTCTAGCCGGCACTGACTGGGAGAGTCTCCTCACCGAGGCTCATCCTGCCCACCTTGAACTTGGGTCCATTCCTTCTGCACCCTCGCAGGAGGTTGGGGGCCGACTTGGGAGATCTCCAACTTGTACTAGTAACTTGTAACTTGTCTTTTACTCAGGCCTGTGTGTTTGGTACCTTTTCTGTTGTTGTAATTGTTGTGTTTTTTGTAGCTGTCTGGATTGAACACCTGACCAGAGCTATAGGTAATGTACCATCTAGCCCCCTAGACTTGATCCTAGCCCACTGGAAGGACCCCCCAAGTCCTCCAGCCCAAGCCACCCTCAGGTGGCGGGGAGTGACCCCACCGCGCAGCGCTGTCTGTGCATTATTTGTGAGTCTGACAGTCTCTTTTGTGTCAAACCTGCATAACCTGTTTTGTTACCTTGTCCTGTGTTGGCGCCGAAATTAGTAGATTGTTTATGGCATATTAATTCCTTTATGTGTTTTTTATGTGGTCTGTGTGTAACTGTGTCTAACCTCCCTCCACACTGGCGGGAGAAATTCCTCCTAGGCATGGGGACTAAGCTAAGAAAGTGGCAAACAGAAGACTTCCAGAGGTGACTCCTTCTCTTTCTCTTTATGTCCCCAGCAGAATTTTCCTCCTACCTTTTCTTAGCAGCGTTGCTTCTCCAGATTTGTCAAACTGCTTTTACTCTCGCCACTTTTGTATGTTTGTCTGGTTTATGTAAAATGCTCTGAGAAGTCTAAATGATGTGGTTAATTGACTTTGATGTAAAAGAGAAAGTGAAATTGAAAGCAGAAGGGCCTAGGACAAGAGTGAGTATAGAGGAGACTAGGTCTGGTGGTAAATTAGAAAAGAAAGTAATAGTAAATCCAATTACATACTAGAAAAGATTATGTTGTAGAAAAAAATATTGTCTGGTCTGGACTGTTCTTCCCTGTTTTTTGTATCTCCTGACGGACGTAATGGGACAGATTCCCTCTACCCCCTTGGATTTATGTTTAGCTCATTTGAAAGATGTACAGGCGACAGCTCACAATCAGAGTGTGAGTGTCCGCAAAAAGAACTCTGGGTGACCCCACCAGCCTTCTTCAGCAGAAAATTATTTGGTGTGCTAAAATGTTTTGCTAAAATTATCAAGCCCAGGAAAATGAGGCTGGAGAATGCTAAAATCATTTGTTAAAAGCTTTGTCTTAAAATTTGGGTGTTGCAGGAGTAAGATTGGCAAAAATACCTCCTGCCACTGGAAAATGTACGGCCGATGTTTATTTTGCGCGCTTTAAGATCTTTTAAATGTGTGTGTGTGTGTGTGTGTGTGCATGTGTGAGTGTGAACATGTACAAGACTGTTAGCATGATGTAAAATTGAGTGAGTTTAAGTTTAAATTCAAATGGTCATTAAGTTTGGGCGTTACCAAATGCTTTAAAGGATTATTGCATTGTTTTGAAGAGGAACTGTAGTTAAAGAAAATGTTTCATTAATAAAAAAGAAATTAAGGTTAAGTGTCAGAAATTTTGATGTAAAGGTTTATCACTGTAAAAAAAAAATGGGCCTGTATGCCTATCCACAGGAGTGAGGGGTGGTCTGGCAACAGTACAGCTTAGCCAGCCCACGTGGTGGCACAGGCCCTGGAGGGAATCCACGTGGTGGGACAGCCAAAAGGGGGTGTCCTTGCATGGTGGAAGAGAAGTGGGGCCGGCACCAAGACAGTTCATCAAGCTCTGAGGAGTAGGATGAAAGGATGAAAATAGGCTGTTTGGCAGGACAGGCCATGGAGGCCTCTCTTTTGACTCTTTTGTTTTCAGGTGAACTTGGAAACCTGGTGGTAAAAATGAATGGTTTGGCTGGAATTTTTAAAAACTGCCCCTTGAGGTACTAAGAATTAAAAAGTTTTTTAAATGGTTAAAAAGTATATTTATCTGATGTAATTTGATTCCTGTGCTATTTTGTAATTCGGATGTATTGAAAAAGCAAAGATGCTGAGACTGGATTTCATGTGTTGTTAATTTTGGTGACTGTTTTAACTTTTGTTACAATTGTTTTGGATATCAGTTTAATGATTCAGGTACTGAATTTTATGTGATGTAATAGTAAGACTCGTAACTATCTTAAGTTACACATAATGAGGCAAGTATAAAAGTAAACTCTCATTAACTCTCTGTATGTAGGAGGAAATGGCAAAATGGGCTATCTCACTACTTTATTGGAAAGCTGAATGGATAAGTATTTCTAATTTTGTAATTGTAATTCTTGCATTAAGGAAAAATTGTCATTTGAGTCCAAAGGTCTTCATGCCATGTGGTAACTGGGACTAAAGAAAAAGAAAAAAAGGCTCTTTTAAACGGGCAGCCCAAAGGCAAAGGGCAGTACCGGTTTCAGAATGCCTCTAAGCTTCAGAGTTTTTCCAACACAGATAAGAGCTAAAGTGTTAGTGTTAAACAGAGGTTAGTAAAAGGCCTGAAAATCAAGAATGCATTTCTAGATAAGAAATCTGGAAGTAAAATTGTCCTAAATGATTATTGCAAAGTGAAAAAAAGGAGAATTATAGCTACCAAAATGTTTAATTGCCATTCCAGTTTCTCTGTAGTTTTTTTTGTAACCATTTCCAGCAGGCCCATAGAGAAGGACAGATGATCCCTACAAGTTTGTCAAGATCTAACACTGGCCCTTAATAAGCTCCAGGTAAGAGTATGCTTAAAAACTATTTCTGTGTGGACCACCTTGTTGCTTTTAATTGGAGTTAAGTGGCCTCTTGTAAGACTCATTGATCTGAAATCTGCTGTTCGAAGCCAGCCCGGGCAGAGAAAGGTCCCTGTGGAGTCTTCGTGTCCAGCTGACCAGCAGAAGTGCTGGAAATAGTCATGAGTTGCTTTGAGGCTCAAAATGGTAGGGTGCTAGTCTTGAGCTGGAGAGCTGAGGGACAGCACTCAGGCCCTGAGTCCAAGTCCAGTGATGGACCAAGAGAAATGACAAAGGTGCATTTATACCAGCATGGAAAAGTTACTCCTGGGACAGAGTGATTGTGCATCCAGAGGCAGTAAGCCACTGCTTGGATGGCAGAGAGGGTGTCAGATCCTAGAGTCACTGCTGTTTGGCCTTTCAAAAGTTAATCAGAGCCGGGAGGTCCTAGAAGAATAGTTCGTAAGCATGCCTTTTATTGCCCGTGTCTACTTTGTAACTGGACAGGGACTTGCCAGTCATCTGTGGTAGTGGGTAGTAAAGCTAAGATTGTCAAATGGGGAATAGTTTAAAATCCAACCCCCTGCATCTGCTCAAAGCCCTAACTGGCAGTGAAAATTCTGAGTTGGCATATCTGTTCAGGAAAGGAAACTTGTGAACCTGCGATTATGTCTTTATCGAGACCTACCTGAGGCCTACAAAGGTAATTTAGGCATTGTTAGGTTATCAGAGATCCGTTTCCCCAGCCAGTCAGGAAAATGCTTTTGCAAACTAAAATGTTAAAAGGCTATACTGATGTAGCCCCGAAAAGTCTATATATTTAAGTTAAAGTTAAATGTTGAATGTAATTTCCAGTTTGGAGTAAAGCTCCTACTGGACATCTGACCCTGCAGCCCCTTGGTAAAGTAGACTAAGGTTATAGGGTCCCTGGCTAGGTAAGGCCAACGCCCCTGAGTCAGCCTGAAGAAGTTACAGAAGATGGATGATCTTCGCCCATCAGCCCCCCTTTTAGGATCAAGGGACCAAAGTTGTTTTTGGAAAATAAGACAGGATAAACTAGGGGTATGGAAAACATAGGTAACAGTGTACAGAAACTGCACTTGTGAGAATGGTTACAGGCCAAACCTTCTATGTTGGTTAAAAAACAAAAAAACAAAACCCTAGCCTTATTGGAAATATTTGATTTAAACTTATTGCCCTGGCAAAATGACCCAAGGGCCATTGATTGCCTAAAGCTGTCTTGACATTCAGTGATGTGCCAGCCTACAAAAGCTAGTGTGCTTAAGAAGGAATCAGAAAATACTAAAGTTATGCCTTAGGTTAACTTAGGTTAAGCTATCAAGGACAGTCTGACAGTCATCTAAAAGAATCTACATCTTCACCCAGTGTAGCCCTATCTTGGTAAAACAAATGGGACTCTTATCACAAGCAGCTGATTTCTGCTGGAAAGTACTTTGGATCTGCTGAAACTAAATTTCAGGGGGACATTCTTGAGTTGAGTGGAGTTAACTAACTCTATTAAGAAAATTGGATATTGTAAGAAATTTTCAAGCAGACTGGCCTGCTGCTAAATTCAAAGCATGTATGACAGGCTGGAGTGTCACTTCCAGGAAATGCCTGGAGTGGAAATATTAAAATGTGTCCAGATAAATTAGGGTGTGACCTCAGAAGAAAGGGAGGTAACTGCCATCAGGTGTGCCAGGTACCCAGGTAACTGGACAGAGATTTAAACTGCTGGGGCATCTTCATGAGCCCTCCTGGGGTGCATCTTACAGATGCCACGGCCAACCTTAGGCACTTAGAGGCACTGGAAACTGGAGAAATCCACTCTAAAATAGTAACTCATGATAGTTGGCTCTGGTCTGGCTTTTAGGAGCAGCAGTCCCCATCAGGCTGACCCTTGCCCCACCTTTGTTTTCCCCAACAGCCTGTGGGTAGAGTCACAGTAAATTGCCTTGATAAACCGGATTCTACAAACTAGAGGAAAAGAAAATGTAGACAGTAAAACTCTAGCAGCAAAGAAGCCCCAGAAACTGTAAAGAAGAAAGTTAGTATAGCAAGCCTTGGAGATTAAGAAAGGATTTAAAAAGTCAAGTGTCACAGAATGTTCCAGTAAGTCGCTGCTGGTATGAGGAAAGACAATCCCTAGAAAGTTTGAGTATGAAGCAAATGATATCAGTATGTCTTAAAATTAGAGCTTATGAGTAAAGTTGGTATGTAATCAAATTGGCTATAATATAAATAGGTAAATAGGGTCAGAATTAGGGCTTCACCGTGAAACTATCTGTACCTGCATCTGCAGGGATAAGGGACTTGGTGATGTCATCTAAATGTTAACCAGAAGATCTCATGTACCATTAACTGCTTGATTCCCTCGCTGAAATGGTTTTGTAGGTAAAGCCTGGATTTGCTCATGTGTAGCCTTAGGATCAGATTTGGGATCCCCTCCCATAATTCCTAACTTACAATCGAATTTTTATGAGCCTTTATCCCCCCTCAGAGCCCTATAGCAGGTCCACCAAGCGATCTGGCCCAAGCTAAAAGGCCCTTTATGAGACTGGACCTCCTTCTGAGCCACACCCGCTACCAACTGAGTAAAGTGCCACCGACAAGGGAACCTGGAACCACGTTGGAAGGGTCCTTACATCTGCTGCTGACAACTCCCACACACTCAGGGTGGACAGAACTGCAACCTGGATTCTCTTTACCCACACCATAAAAATGACTGGAGCCAGTGGACCCATTCACAGTGAGGGAAAACTTTCTACCCCGGTGGCAGATTAGCCACAACAGAGGCCACGTACCAAAAGATGGACTTGGCTAACTTTACCTTGCTAGGCCTGCTATGTATGGTTGGTGCTTTGGTAGCTAGGGAGAGAACCTAGACTCCCATAAACCCTACCTATGGGTGGTCGGCAGCTTGGGGATGATAGAATAGTGGGCACCAGAATTGATATATCTTCCCCAGCCTCCAGCCCGAGCTACTGTAACTCCCCTGGCCACTGGAGTCATGAGATCATGGCCCCATTGTAGAAAAGGAAGAGGAAATTATTCCCCGTGGCTTACTACCTTAATATCTACTTTATTGGGACAAAAAAAAAAAAAAGCATGTATATACCTCTTCCAGAGAGAGAGCAATTGGAATTTAGTTTACGGCCTGAAACACAGGATTGTGCTTCATGTCCATAAGTCCAGGGGGGAATGAAAGACTAGGACAACTCCATCTTGAAACTGCAACCATCTTGTTGTTTGTGTTAAGCTAAGAATAACCCAGCACATACGTAAAACCCAGCAAATGACTTGTTTATGGTGAAACTAGCCAGAAATTGTACAGATTCCAGGAATGAAGTAGTTTGTGCGGATGTTTGTGCCGAAACCAACCGGCTATAAAGCCCATTTCCCAGATGGCCAAACCGGTTTGGGAACGTTGACGGCCCTGGAATGCCCATCAATCAATTTCAAAATCCCCTAGCCCCGAGCCAATCAGATTTGTCCTCGCACCCCAACCCTGCTTGCACTTGGTTTATGTAATTTTGTGGTTTTTCCCTTTAAATACCCATGTAAAACTTTGCTCAGGGCCTTCCTCCTAACCTCCGCTGCGTCGGTGTGTAGGACGAGGTCCGGGCTGCAGCTCGCCTAATAAAGCCTTGCCTTGCTTTTGCATTTCGGAACGTCTGGCTCTCGGTGGTCTCTTGGTGGTCTTCTAGGGCTTGGGCACAACAGTTGGGGGCTCGTCCGGGATCCCCAAAGACCCCCGTGACCCCAGACCCGAAGGTGAGAAACAGCGCTGTTAATTTGTCTTGTCCTGTCCTTTGTCTAGGTGTGTGGTTTTTTTTACTTTCATTTTCTCTTGAATACGGCCGTACTGGTTTGTTTTATTTTTTTTAGGGATTGTCAGAGCAGACGTGCTCATATGACAGCTCTGGAGGAATTGGGAGACGTCTCAGACCCTCCACCCTTGATGGGGGACCCCTGGAACCCCGCCTTGATACTTGTAGGGCACAAATCAGTCTGGTTTCTAGCCGGCACTGACTGGGAGAGTCTCCTCACCGAGGCTCATCCTGCCCACCTTGAACTTGGGTCCATTCCTTCTGCACCCTCGCAGGAGGTTGGGGGCCGACTTGGGAGATCTCCAACTTGTACTAGTAACTTGTAACTTGTCTTTTACTCAGGCCTGTGTGTTTGGTACCTTTTCTGTTGTTGTAATTGTTGTGTTTTTTGTAGCTGTCTGGATTGAACACCTGACCAGAGCTATAGGTAATGTACCATCTAGCCCCCTAGACTTGATCCTAGCCCACTGGAAGGACCCCCCAAGTCCTCCAGCCCAAGCCACCCTCAGGTGGCGGGAGTGACCCCACCGCGCAGCGCTGTCTGTGCATTATTTGTGAGTCTGACAGTCTCTTTTGTGTCAAACCTGCATAACCTGTTTTGTTACCTTGTCCTGTGTTGGCGCCGAAATTAGTAGATTGTTTATGGCATATTAATTCCTTTATGTGTTTTTTATGTGGTCTGTGTGTAACTGTGTCTAACCTCCCTCCACACTGGCGGGAGAAATTCCTCCTAGGCATGGGGACTAAGCTAAGAAAGTGGCAAACAGAAGACTTCCAGAGGTGACTCCTTCTCTTTCTCTTTATGTCCCCAGCAGAATTTTCCTCCCTACCTTTTCTTAGCAGCGTTGCTTCTCCAGATTTGTCAACTGCTTTTACTCTCGCCACTTTTGTATGTTTGTCTGGTTTATGTAAAATGCTCTGAGAAGTCTAAATGATGTGGTTAATTGGACTTTGATGTAAAAGAGAAAGTGAAATTGAAAGCAGAAGGGCCTAGGACAAGAGTGAGTATAGAGGAGACTAGGTCTGGTGGTAAATTAGAAAAGAAAGTAATAGTAAATCCAATTACATACTAGAAAAGATTATGTTGTAGAAAAAAATATTGTCTGGTCTGGACTGTTCTTCCCTGTTTTTTGTATCTCCTGACGGACGTAATGGGACAGATTCCCTCTACCCCTTGGATTTATGTTTAGCTCATTTGAAAGATGTACAGGCGACAGCTCACAATCAGAGTGTGAGTGTCCGCAAAAAGAACTCTGGGTGACCCCACCCAGCCTTCTTCAGCAGAAAATTATTTGGTGTGCTAAAATGTTTTGCTAAAATTATCAAGCCAGAGAAAATGAGGCTGGAGAATGCTAAAATCATTTGTTAAAAGCTTTGTCTTAAAATTTGGGTGTTGCAGGAGTAAGATTGGCAAAAAACCTCCTGCCACTGGAAAATGTACGGCCGATGTTTATTTTGCGCGCTTTAAGATCTTTTAAATGTGTGTGTGTGTGTGTGTGTGTGCATGTGTGAGTGTGAACATGTACAAGACTGTTAGCATGATGTAAAATTGAGTGAGTTTAAGTTTAAATTCAAATGGTCATTAAGTTTGGGCGTTACCAAATGCTTTAAAGGATTATTGCATTGTTTTGAAGAGGAACTGTAGTTAAAGAAAATGTTTCATTAATTAAAAAAGAAATTAAGGTTAAGTGTCAGAAATTTTGATGTAAAGGTTTATCACTGTTAAAAAAAATGGGCCTGTATGCCTATCCACAGGAGTGAGGGGTGGTCTGGCAACAGTACAGCTTAGCCAGCCCACGTGGTGGCACAGGCCCTGGAGGGAATCCACGTGGTGGGACAGCCAAAAGGGGGTGTCCTTGCATGGTGGAAGAGAAGTGGGGGCCGGCACCAAGACAGTTCATCAAGCTCTGAGGAGTAGGATGAAAGGATGAAAATAGGCTGTTTGGCAGGACAGGCCATGGAGGCCTCTCTTTTGACTCTTTTGTTTTCAGGTGAACTTTGGAAACCTGGTGGTAAAAATGAATGGTTTGGCTGGAATTTTTAAAACTGCCCCTTGAGGGTACTAAGAATTAAAAAAGTTTTTTAAATGGTTAAAAAGTATATTTATCTGATGTAATTTGATTCCTGTGCTATTTTGTAATTCGGATGTATTGAAAAAGCAAAGATGCTGAGACTGGATTTCATGTGTTTGTAATTTTGGTGACTGTTTTAACTTTGTTACAATTGTTTTGGATATCAGTTTAATGATTCAGGTACTGAATTTTATGTGATGTAATAGTAAGACTCGTAACTATCTTAAGTTACACATAATGAGGCAAGTATAAAAGTAAACTCTCATTAACTCTCTGTATGTAGGAGGAAATGGCAAAATGGGCTATCTCACTACTTTATTGGAAAGCTGAATGGATAAGTATTTCTAATTTTGTAATTGTAATTCTTGCATTAAGGAAAAATTGTCATTTGAGTCCAAAGGTCTTCATGCCATGTGGTAACTGGGACTAAAGAAAAAGAAAAAAAGGCTCTTTTAAACGGGCAGCCCAAAGGCAAAGGGCAGTACCGGTTTCAGAATGCCTCTAAGCTTCAGAGTTTTTCCAACACAGATAAGAGCTAAAGTGTTAGTGTTAAACAGAGGTTAGTAAAAGGCCTTGAAAATCAAGAATGCATTTCTAGATAGAAATCTGGAAGTAAAATTGTCCTAAATGATTATTGCAAAGTGAAAAAAGGAGAATTATAGCTACCAAAATGTTTAATTGCCATTCCAGTTTCTCTGTAGTTTTTTTTGTAACCATTTCAGCAGGCCCATAGAGAAGGACAGATGATCCCTACAAGTTTGTCAAGATCTAACACTGGCCTTAATAAGCTCCAGGTAAGAGTATGCTTAAAAACTATTTCTGTGTGGACCACCTTGTTGCTTTTAATTGGAGTTAAGTGGCCTCTTGTAAGACTCATTGATCTGAAATCTGCTGTTCGAAGCCAGCCCGGGCAGAGAAAGGTCCTTGTGGGAGTCTTCGTGTCCAGCTGACCAGCAGAAGTGCTGGAAATAGTCATGAGTTGCTTTGAGGCTCAAAATGGTAGGGTGCTAGTCTTGAGCTGGAGAGCTGAGGGACAGCACTCAGGCCCTGAGTCCAAGTCCAGTGATGGACCAAGAGAAATGACAAAGGTGCATTTATACCAGCATGGAAAAGTTACTCCTGGGACAGAGTGATTGTGCATCCAGAGGCAGTAAGCCACTGCTTGGATGGCAGAGAGGGTGTCAGATCCTAGAGTCACTGCTGTTTGGCCTTTCAAAAGTTAATCAGAGCCGGGAGGTCCTAGAAGAATAGTTCGTAAGCATGCCTTTTATTGCCCGTGTCTACTTTGTAACTGGACAGGGACTTGCCAGTCATCTGTGGTAGTGGGTAGTAAAGCTAAGATTGTCAAATGGGGAATAGTTTAAAATCCCAACCCCCTGCATCTGCTCAAAGCCCTAACTGGCAGTGAAAATTCTGAGTTGGCATATCTGTTCAGGAAAGGAAACTTGTGAACCTGCGATTATGTCTTTATCGAGACCTACCTGAGGCCTACAAAGGTAATTTAGGCATTGTTAGGTTATCAGAGATCCGTTTCCCCAGCCAGTCAGGAAAATGCTTTTGCAAACTAAAATGTTAAAAGGCTATACTGATGTAGCCCCGAAAAGTCTATATATTTAAGTTAAAGTTAAATGTTGAATGTAATTTCCAGTTTGGAGTAAAGCTCCTACTGGACATCTGACCCTGCAGCCCCTTGGTAAAGTAGACTAAGGTTATAGGTCCCTGGCTAGGTAAGGCCAACGCCCCTGAGTCAGCCTGAAGAAGTTACAGAAGATGGATGATCTTCGCCCATCAGCCCCCCTTTTAGGATCAAGGGACCAAAGTTGTTTTGGGAAAATAAGACAGGATAAACTAGGGGTATGGAAAACAGAGGTAACAGTGTACAGAAACTGCACTTGTGAGAAATGGTTACAGGCCAAACCTTCTATGTTGGTTAAAAAACAAAAAAACAAAACCCTAGCCTTATTGGAAATATTTGATTTAAACTTATTGCCCTGGCAAATGACCCAAGGGCCATTGATTGCCTAAAGCTGTCTTGACATTCAGTGATGTGCCAGCCTACAAAAGCTAGTGTGCTAAGAAGGAATCAGGAAAATACTAAAGTTATGCCTTAGGTTAACTTAGGTTAAGCTATCAAGGACAGTCTGACAGTCATCTAAAAGAATCTACATCTTCACCCAGTGTAGCCCTATCTTGGTAAAACAAATGGGACTCTTATCACAAGCAGCTGATTTCTGCTGGAAAGTACTTTGGATCTGCTGAAACTAAAATTTCAGGGGGACATTCTTGAGTTGAGTGGAGTTAACTAACTCTATTAAGGAAATTGGATATTGTAAGAAATTTTCAAGCAGACTGGCCTGCTGCTAAATTCAAAGCATGTATGACAGGCTGGAGTGTCACTTCCAGGAAATGCCTGGAGTGGAAATATTAAAATGTGTCCAGATAAATTAGGGTGTGACCTCAGAAGAAAGGGAGGTAACTGCCATCAGGTGTGCCAGGTACCCAGGTAACTGGACAGAGATTTAAACTGCTGGGGCATCTTCATGGAGCCCTCCTGGGGGTGCATCTTACAGATGCCACCGGCCAACCTTAGGCACTTAGAGGCACTGAAACTGGAGAAATCACTCTAAAATAGTAACTCATGATAGTTGGCTCTGGTCTGGCTTTTTAGGAGCAGCAGTCCCCATCAGGCTGACCCTTGCCCCACCTTTGTTTTCCCAACAGCCTGTGGGTAGAGTCACAGTAAATTGCCTTGATAAACCGGATTCTACAAACTAGAGGAAAAGAAAATGTAGACAGTAAAACTCTAGCAGCAAAGAAGCCCCAGAAACTGTAAAGAAGAAAGTTAGTATAGCAAGCCTTGGAGATTAAGAAAGGGATTTAAAAAGTCAAGTGTCACAGAATGTTCCAGTAAGTCGCTGCTGGTATGAGGAAAGACAATCCCTAGAAAGTTTGAGTATGAAGCAAATGATATCAGTATGTCTTAAATTAGAGCTTATGAGTAAAGTTGGTATGTAATCAAATTGGCTATAATATAAATAGGTAAATAGGGTCAGAATTAGGGCTTCACCGTGAAACTATCTGTACCTGCATCTGCAGGGATAAGGACTTGTGTGATGTCATCTAAATGTTAACCAGAAAGATCTCATGTACCATTAACTGCTTGATTCCCTCGCTGAAATGGTTTGTAGGTAAAGCCTGGATTTGCTCATGTGTAGCCTTAGGATCAGATTTGGGATCCCCTCCCATAATTCCTAACTTACAATCGAATTTTTTATGAGCCTTTATCCCCCCTCAGAGCCTATAGCAGGTCACCAAGCGATCTGGCCCAAGCTAAAAGGCCCTTTATGAGACTGGACCTCCTTCTGAGCCACACCCGCTACCAACTGAGTAAAGTGCCACCGACAAGGGAACCTGGAACCACGTTGGAAGGGTCCTTACATCCTGCTGCTGACAACTCCCACCACACTCAGGGTGGACAGAACTGCAACCTGGATTCTCTTTACCCACACCATAAAAATGACTGGAGCCAGTGGACCCATTCACAGTGAGGGAAAACTTTCTACCCCGGTGGCAGATTAGCCACAACAGAGGCCACGTACCAAAAGATGGACTTGGCTAACTTTACCTTGCTAGGCCTGCTATGTATGGTTGGTGCTTTGGTAGCTAGGGAGAGAACCTAGACTCCCATAAACCCTACCTATGGGTGGTCGGCAGCTTGG
>NW_025960190.1:0-32893 GCF_023159225.1 Perognathus longimembris pacificus
GATCTACTCAGAAGAATCTGATTTGTGGTGAGGGGAGCCAGATAAAAGCTCATTTAGGAACGACATGAACATGCTGCGTAGGTAGCTGTTTATCAGTAAATATCTCCACTGAGATTAAGAAAAGCAGTTGCTTAATAAATTAGAACTTCCTGGTATGGTTACTGTACTGGTAACTCCCCAAAAGAATAGGATTGTGGTGAGGGAACAGAGAAAAAAGCTCATTTAGGACCTGCACTTACGAAGGGGGTAAGCCGCAATATATCAGGGAGTAAACATTCTGAGAATAAAAACAGCTGGAGCTTGTTAAGGTAATTACACAGGGAAAGGATAATGTACTGGGAACTCTTCAGAAGAATCTGATTTGTGGTGACGGGAGAGAGATAAAAGTTCATTTAGGAACGACATGAACATGCTGCGTAGGTAGCTGTTTATCAGTAAATATCTCCACTGAGATTAAGAAAAGCAGTAGCTTAATAAATTAAGTAATTCCTGGTATGGTTACTGTACTCTAACTCCCTAAAAAAGAATCTGATTGTGGTGAGGGAACAGAGAAAAAAGCTCATTTAGGACCTGCACTTACGAAGGGGGTAGGCAGCTGTATATCAGGGAGTAAACCTCTGAGAATAAAAAGAGCTGGAGCTTGTTAAGGTAATTACACAGGGGAAAGGATAATGTACTGGGAACTCCTCAGAAGAATCTGATTTGTGGTGAGGGGAGAGAGATAAAAGCTCCTTTAGGAACGACATGAACATGCTGCGTAGGTAGCTGTTTATCAGTAAATATCTCCACTGAGATTAAGAACAGCAGTAGCTTAATAAATTAAGTACTTCCTGGTATGGTTACTGTACTGGTAACTCCCCAAAAGAATCTGGATTGTGGTGAGGGAACAGAGAAAAAAGCTCATTTAGGACCTGCACTTACGAAGGGGGTAGGCAGCTGTATATCAGGGAGTAAACCTTCTGAGAATAAAAAACAGCTGGAGCTTGTTAAGGTAATTACACAGGGGGAAAGGATAATGTACTGGGAACTCCTCAGAAGAATCTGATTTGTGGTGATGGGAGAGAGATAAAAGCTCATTTAGGAACGACATGAACATGCTGCGTAGGTAGCTGTTTATCAGTAAATATCTCCACTGAGATGAAGAAAGGCAGTAGCTTAATAAATTAAGTACTCTCCTGGTACGGTTACTGTACTGTAACTCCCCAAAAGATCTGGATTGTGGTGAGGGAACAGAAAAAAGCTCATTTAGGACCTGCAATTACGAAGGGGGTAGGCAACTGTATATCAGGGAGTATCGCTTCTGCGATAAAAACAGCTGTAGCTTGTTAAGGTAATTACACAGGGGAAAGGATAATGTACTGGGAACTCCTCAGAAGAATCTGATTTGTGGTAAGGGGAGAGAGATAAAAGCTCATTTAGGAACGACATGAACATACTGCATACGTAGCTGTTTATCAGTAAATATCTCCACTGAGATTAAGAAAAGCAGTAGCTTAATAAATTAAGTACTTCCTGGTATGGATTCTGTACTGGTAACTCCCCAAAAGAATCTGGATTGTGGTGAGGGAACAGAGAAAAAAGCTCATTTAGGAACGACATGAACATGCTGCGTAGGTAGCTGTTTATCAGTAAATATCTCCAATGAGATTAAGAAAAGCAGTAGCTTAATAAATTAAGTACTTCCTGATATGGTTACTGTACTGGTAACTCCCCAAAAGTATCTTGATTGTGGTGAGGGAACAGAGAAAAAAGCTCATTTAGGACCTGCACTTACGAAGGTGGTAGGCAGCTGTATATCAGGGTGTAAATATTCTGAGACTAAAAACAGCTGGAGCTTTTTAAGGTAATTACACAGGGAAAGTATATTGTACTGGGAACTCCTCAGAAGAATCTGATTCGGGGTGACGGGAGAGAGATAAAAGCTCATTTAGGAACGACATGAACATGCTGCGTAGGTACCTGTTTATCAGTAAATATCTCCACTGAGATTAAGAAAAGCAGTAGCTTAATAAATTAAGTACTTCCTGGTATGGTTATTGTACTGGTAAACTCCCCAAAAGAATCTGGATTGTGGTGAGGGAACAGAGAAAAAAGCTAATTTAGGACCTGCACTTACGAATGGGGTAGGCAGTTGTATATCAGGGAGTAAACCTTCTGAGAATAAAAACAGCTGGAACTTGTTAAGGTAATTACACAGGGGAAAGGATAATGTACAGGGAACTCCTCAGAAGAATCTGATTTGTGATGAGGGGAGAGAGATAAAAGCTCAATTAGGAACGACATGAACATGCTGCGTAGGTAGCTGTTTATCAGTAAATATCTCCCTGAGATTAAGAAAAGCAGTAGCTTAATAAATTAAGTACTTCCTGGTATGGTTACTATACTGGTAACTCCCAAAAGAATCTGGATTGTGGTGAGGGAACAGAGAAAAAAGCTCATTTAGGACCTGCACTTACGAAGGGGGTAGGCAGCTGTATATCAGGGAGTAAAACCTTCTGAGAATAAAAACAGCTGGAGCTTGTTAAGGTAATTACACAGGGGAACGGATAATGTACTGGAACTCCTCAGAAGAATCTGATTTGTGGTGAGGGGAGAGAGATAAAAGCTCATTTAGGAACGACATGAACATGCTGCATACGTAGCTGTTTATCAGTAAATATCTCCACTGAGATTAAGAAAAGCAGTAGCTTAATAATTAAGTACTTCCTGGTATGGATACTGTACTGGTAACTCCCCAAAAGAATCTGGATTGTGGTGAGTGAACAGAGAAAAAAGCTCATTTAGGAACGACATGAACAATGCTGCGAAGGTAGCTGTTTATCAGTAAATATCTCCACTGAGATTAAGAAAAGCAGTAGCTTAATAAATTAAGTACTTCCTGGTATGGTTACTGTACTGGTAAATCCCCAAAAGAATCTGGATTGTGGTGAGGGAACAGAGAAAAAAGCTCATTTAGGACCTGCACTTACGAAGGGGGTAGGCAGCTGTATATCAAGGAGAATCGCTTCTGCGAATAAAAACAGCTGGAGCTTGTTAAGGTAATTACACAGGGGAACGGATAATGTACTGGGAACTCCTCAGAAGTCATCTGATTTGTGGTGAGGGGATAGAGATAAAAGCTCATTTAGGAACGACATGATCATGCTGCATACGTAGCTGTTTATCAGTAAATATCTCCACTGAGATTAAGAAAAGCAGTAGCTTAATAAAATTAAGTACTTCCTGGTATGGATACTGTACTGGTAACTCCCCAATAGAATCTGGATTGTGGTGAGGGAACAGAGGAAAAAAGCTCATTTAGGAACGACATGAACATGCTGCGTAGGTAGCTGTTTATCAGTAAATATCTCCACTGAGATTAAGAAAAGCAGTAAGCTTAATAAATTAAGTAACTTCCTGGTATGGTTACTGTACTGGTAACTCCCCAAAAGAATCTGGATTGTGGTGAGGGAACAGAGAAAAGAGCTCATTTAGGACCTGCAATTACAAAGGGGGTAGGCAGCTGTATATCAGGGAGTAAACCTTCTGAGAATAAAAACAACTGGAGCTTGTTAAAGTAATTACACAGGGGAAAGGATAATGTACTGGGAACTCCTCAGAAGAATCTGATTTGTGGTGAGGGGAGAGAGATAAAAGCTCATTTATGAATGACATTAACATGCTGCGTAGGTAGCTGTTTATCTGTAAATATCTCCACTGAGATTAAGAAAAGCAGTAGCTTAATAAATTAAGTACTTCCTGGTAGGGTTACTGTACTGGTAACTCCCCAAAAGAATCTGGATTGTGGTGAGTGAACAGAGAAAAAAGCTCATTTAGGACCTGCACTTACGAAGGGGGTAGGCAGCTGTATATCAGGGAGTAAACCTTCTGAGAATAAAAACAGCTAGAGCTTGTTAAGGTAATTACACAGGGGAAAGGATAATGTACTGGGAACTCATCAGAAGAATCTGATTTGTGGTGACGGGTGAGAGATAAAAGCTCATTTAGGAACGACATGAACATGCTGCGTAGGTAGCTGTTATCAGTAAATATCTCCACTGAGATAAGAAAAGCAGTAGCTTAATAAATTAAGTACTTCCTGGTATGGTTACTGTACTGTAACTGCCCAAAAGAATCTGGATTGTGGTGAGGGAACAGAGAAAAAAGCTCATTTAGGACCTGCACTTACGAAGGGGATAGGCAGTTGTATATCAGGGAGTAACCTTCTGAGAATAAAAACAGCTGGAGCTTGTTAAGGTAATTACACAGGGGAAAGGATAATGTACTGGGAACTCCTCAGAAGAATCTGATTGGTGATGAGGGGAGAGAGATAAAAGCTCATTTAGGAACGACATGAACATGCTGCGTAGGTAGCTGTTTATCAGTAAATATCTCCACTGAGATTAAGAAAAGCAGTAACTTAAGAAATTAAATACTTCCTGGTATGGTTACTGTACTGGTAACTCCCCCAAAAGAATCTGGATTGTGGTGAGGGAACAGAGAAAAAAGCTCATTTAGGACTGCACTTTCGAAGGGGGTAGGCAGCGGTATATCAAGGAGTAAACCTTCTGAGAATAAAAACAGCTGGAGCTTGTTAAGGTAATTACACAGGGGAATGGATAATGTACTGGGAACTCCTCAGAAGAATCTGATTTGTGGTGACGGGAGAGAGATAAAAGCTCATTTAGGAACGACATGAACATGCTGCGAAGGTAGCTTTTTATCAGTAAATATCTCCACTGAGATTAAGAAAAGCAGTATCTTAATAAATTAAGTACTTCCTGGTATGGTTACTGTACTGGTAACTCCCCTAAAGAATCTGGATTATGGTGAGGGAACAGAGAAAAAAAGCTCATTAAGGACCTGCAATTACGAAAGGGGTAGGCAGCTGTAAATCAGGGAGTATCGCTTCTGAGAATAAAAACAGCTGGAGCTTGTTAAGGTAATTACACAGGGGAAAGGATAATGTACTGGGAACTCCTCAGAAGAATCTGATTTGTGGTGAGGGGAGAGAGATAAAAGCTCATTTAAGAACGACATGAACATGCTGCATACGTAGCTGTTTATCAGTAAATATCTCCACTGAGATCAAGAAAAGCAGTAGCTTAATAAATTAAGTACTTCTTGGTATGGATACTGTACTGGTAACTCCCCAAAAGAATCTGGATTGTGGTGAGGGAACAGAGAAAAAAGCTCATTTAGGAACGACATGAACATGCTGCGTAAGTAGCTGTTTATCAGTAAATATTTCCACTGAGATTAAGAAAAGCAGTAGCTTAATAAATTAAGTACTTCCTGGTATGTTTACTGTACTGGTAACTCCCCAAAAGAATCTGGATTGTTGTGAGGGAACAGAGAAAAAAGCCCATTTAGCACTTGCACTTACGAAGGGGGTAGGCAGCTGTATATCAGGGAGTAAACCTTCTGAGAATAAAAACAGCTGGAGCTTGTTAAGGTAATTACACAGGGGAAAGGATAATGTACTGGGAACTCCTCAGAAGAATCTGATTTGTGGTGAGGGGAGAGAGATAAAAGCTTATTTAGTAACGACATGAACATGCTGTGGAGGTAGCTGTTTATCAATAAATATCTCCACTGAGATTAAGAAAGCAGGAGCTTAATAAAATAAGTACTTCCTGGTATGGTTACTGTACTGGTAACTCCCCAAAAGAATCTGGATTGTGGTGAGGGAACAGAGAAAAAAGATCATTTAGGACCTGCACTTACGAAGGGGTAGGCAGCTGTATATCAGGGAGTTAACCTTCTGACAATAAAAACAGCTGGAGCTTGTTAAGGTAATTACACAGGGAAAGGATAATGCACTGGGAACTCCTCAGAAGAATCTGATTTGTGGTGAGGGGAGAGAGATAAAAGCTCATTTAGGAACAACATGAACATGCTGCGTAGGTAGCTGTTTATCAGTAAATATCTCCACTGAGATTAAAGAAAAGCAGTAGCTTAATAAATTAAGTTCTTCCTGGTATGGTTACTGTACTGGTAACTCCCCAAAGAATCTGAATTGTGGTGAGGGAACAGAGAAAAAAGCTCATTTAGGACCTGCACTTACGAAGGGGGAGGCAGCTGTATATCAGGGAGTAAACCTTCTGAGAATAAAAACAGCTGGAGCTTGTTAAGGTAAATACACAGGGGGAAAGGATAATGTACTGGGAACTCCTCAGAAGAATCTGATTTGTGGTGAGGGGAGAGAGATAAAAGCTCATTAAGGAACGACATGAACATGCTGGATACGGAGCTGTTTATCAGCAAATATCTCCACTGAGATTAAGAAAAGCAGTAGCTTAATAAATTAAGTACTTCCTGGTATGGATACTCTACTGGTAACTCCCCAAAAGAATCTGGATTGTACTGAGGGAACAGAGAAAAAAGCTCAATTAGGACCTGCACTACGAAGGGGTAGGCAGCTATTTATCAGGGAGTAAAACTTCTGAGAATAAAAACAGCTGGAGCTTGTTAAGGTAATTACACAGGGGAAAGGATAATGTACTGGGAACTCCTCAGAAGAATCTGATTTGTGGTGAGGGGGAGAGAGATATAAGCTCATTTAAGAACGAAATGAACATGCTGCGTAGGTAGCTGTTTATCAGTAAATATCTCCAGTGAGATTAAGAAAAGCAGTAGCTTAATAAATTAAGTACTTCCTGGTATGGTTACTGTACTGGTAACTCCCCAAAAGAATCTGGATTGTTGTGAGGGAACTGAGAAAAAAGCTCATTAAGGACCGGCACTACGAAGGGGGTAGGCAGCTGTATATCAGGAGTAAACCTTCTGAGAATAAAAAACAGCTGGAGCTTGTAAGGTAATTACACAGGGGAAAGGATAATGTACTGGGAACTCCTCAGAAGAATCTGATTTGTGGTGAGGGGAGAGAGATAAAAGCACATTTAGGGAACGACATGAACATGCTGCGTAGGTAGCTGTTTATCAGTAAATATCTCCACTGAGATTAAGAAAACCAGTAGGTTAATAAAGTGAGTACTTCCTGGTATGGTTACTGTACTGGTAACTCCCCAAAAGAATCTGGATTGTGGTGCTGGGAACAGAGAAATAAGCTCATTTAGGAGCTGCTCTTACGAAGGGGGTAGGCTGTAGCATATCAGGGAGTAAACCTTCTGAGAATAAAAACAGCTGGAGCTTGTTAAGGTAATTACACAGGGTAAAGGATAATGTACTGGGAACTCCTCAGAAGAATCTAATTTGTGGTTAGGGGAGAGAGATAAAAGCTCATTTAGGAACGACATGAACATGCTGCGTAGGTAGCTGTTTATCAGTAAATATCTCCACTGAGATTAAGAAAAGCAGTAGCTTAATAAATTAAGTACTTCCTGGTATGGTTACTGTACTGGTAACTCCCCAAAAGAATCTGGATTGTGGTGAGGGAACAGAGACAAAAGCTCATTTAGGACCTGCACTTACGAAGGGGGTAGGCAGCTGTATATCAGGGAGTAAACCTTTTGAGAATAAAAACAGCTTTAGCTGGTTAAGGTAATTACACAGGGGAAAAGGATAATGTACTGGGAACTCCTCAGAAGAATCTGATTTGTGGTGAGGGGAGAGAGATAAAAGCTCATTTAGGAACGACATGAACATGCCTGCGTAGGTAGCTGTTTATCAGTAAATATCTCCACTGAGATTAAGAAAAGCAGTAGTTTAATAAATTGAGTACTTCGTGGTGTGGTTACTGTACTGGTAACTCCCAAAAGAATCTGGATTGTGGTGAGGGAACAGAGAAAAAAGCTCATTTAGGACCTGCACTTACGAAGGGGTTAGGCAGCTATATATCAGGGAGTAAACCTTCTGAAAATAAAAACAGCTGGAGATTGTTAAGGTAATTACACAGGGAAAGGATAATGTACTGGGAACTCCTCAGAATAATCTGATTTGTGGTGAGGGGAGAGAGATAAAAGCTCATTTAGGAAAGACATGAACGTGCTGCGTAGGTAGCTGTTTATCAGTAAATATCTCCACTGAGATTAAGAAAAGCAGTAGCTTAATAAATTAAGTACTTCCTGGTATGGTTACTGTACTGGTAACTCCCCAAAAGAATCTGGATTGTGGTGAGGGAACAGAGAAAAAAGCTCATTTAGGACCTGCACTTACGAAGGGGTTAGGCAGCTATATATCAGGGAGTAAACCTTCTGAGAATAAAACAGCTGGAGCTTGTTAAGGTAATTACACAGGGGAAAGGATAATGTACTGGGAACTCCTCAGAAGAATCTGATTTGTGGTGAGGGGAGAGAGATAAAAGCACATTTAGGAACGACATGAACATGCTGCGTAGGTAGCTGTTTATCAGTAAATATCTCCACTGAGATTAAGAAAAGCAGTAGCTTAATAAATTAAGTACTTCCTGGTATGGCTACTGTACTGGTAACTCCCCAAAAGAATCTGGATTGTGGTGAGGGAACAGAGAAAAAAGCTCATTTAGGACCTGCACTTACGAAGGGGTTAGGCAGCTGTATATCAGGGAGTAAACCTTCTGAGAATAAAAACAGCTGGAGCTTGTTAAGGTAATTACACAGGGGAAAGGATAATGTACTGGGAACTCCTCAGAAGAATCTGATTTGTGTTGAGGGGAGAGAGATAAAAAGCTCATTTAGGAACGACATGAACATGCTGCGTAGGGAGCTGTTTATCAGTAAATATCTCCACTGAGATTAAGAAAAGCAGTAGCTTAATAAATTAAGTACTTCCTGGTATGGTTACTGTACTGGTAAGCCCCAAAAGAATATGGATTGTGGTGAGGGAACAGAGAAAAAAGCTCATTTTGGACCTGAACTTACGAAGGGGGTAGGCAGCTGTATATCAGGGAGTAAACCTTCTGAGAATAAAAACAGCTGGAGCTTGTTAAGGTAATTACACAGCGGAAAGGATAATGTACTGGGAACTCCTCAGAAGAATCTGATTTGTGGTGAGGGGAGAGAGATAAAAGCTCATTTAGGAACAACATGAACATGCTGCGTAGGTAGCTGTTTATCAGTAAATATCTCCACTGAGCTTTAGAAAAGCAGTAGCTTAATAAATTAAGTACTTCCTGGTATGGTTACTGTACTGGTAACTCCCCAAAAGAATCTGGATTGTGTGAGGGAACAGAGAAAAAAGCTCATTTAGGACCTGCCACTTACGAAGGGGGTAGGCAGCTGTATATCAGGGTGTAAAGCTTCTGAGAATAAAAACAGCTGCAGCTTGTTAAGGTAATTACACAGGGGAAAGGATAATGTACTGGGAACTCCTCAGAAGAATCTGATTTGTGGTGAGAGGAGAGAGATAAAAGCTCATTTAGGAACGACATGAACATGCTGCGTAGGTAGCTGTTTATCAGTAAATATCTCCACTGAGATTAAGAAAAGCAGTAGCTTAATAAATTAAGTACTTCCTGGTATGGTTACTGTACTGGTAACTCCCCAAAAGAATCTGGATTGTGGTGAGGGAACAGAGACAAAAGCTCATTTAGGACCTGCACTTACGAAGGGGGTAGGCAGCTGTATATCAGGGAGTAAACCTTCTGAGAATAAAAACAGCTTTAGCTGGTTAAGGTAATTACACAGGGGAAAGGATAATGTACTGGGAACTCCTCAGAAGAATCTGATTTGTGGTGAGGGGAGAGAGATAAAAAGCTCATTTAGGAACGACATGAACATGCTGCGTAGGTAGCTGTTTATCAGTAAATATCTCCACTGAGATTAAGAAAAGCAGTAGTTTAATAAATTGAGTACTTCCTGGTGTGGTTACTGTACTGGTAACTCCCCAAAAGAATCTGGATTGTGGTGAGGGAACAGAGAAAAAGCTCATTTAGGACCTGCACTTACGAAGGGGTTAGGCAGCTATATATCAGGAGTAAACCTTCTGAAAATAAAAACAGCTGGAGATTGTTAAGGTAATTACACAGGGGAAAGGATAATGTACTGGGAACTCCTCAGAATAATCTGATTTGTGGTGAGGGGAGAGAGATAAAAGCTCATTTAGGAAAGACATGAACGTGCTGCGTAGGTAGCTGTTTATCAGTAAATATCTCCACTGAGATTAAGAAAAGCAGTAGCTTAATAAATTAAGTACTTCCTGGTATGGTTACTGTACTGGTAACTCCCCAAAAGAATCTGGATTGTGGTGAGGGAACAGAGAAAAAAGCTCATTTAGGACCTGCACTTACGAAGGGGTTAGGCAGCTATATATCAGGGAGTAAACCTTCTGAGAATAAAAAACAGCTGGAGCTTGTTAAGGTAATTACACAGGGGGGAAAGGATAATGTACTGGGAACTCCTCAGAAGAATCTGATTTGTGGTGAGGGGAGAGAGATAAAAGCACATTTAGGAACGACATGAACATGCTGCGTAGGTAGCTGTTTATCAGTAAATATCTCCACTGAGATTAAGTAAAGCAGTAGCTTAATAAATTAAGTACTTCCTGGTATGGCTACTGTACTGGTAACTCCCCAAAAGAATCTGGATTGTGGTGAGGGAACAGAGAAAAAAGCTCATTTAGGACCTGCACTTACGAAGGGGTTAGGCAGCTGTATATCAGGGAGTAAACCTTCTGAGAATAAAAACAGCTGGAGCTTGTTAAGGTAATTACACAGGGGAAAGGATAATGTACTGGGAACTCCTCAGAAGAATCTGATTTGTGTTGAGGGGAGAGAGATAAAAGCTCATTTAGGAACGACATGAACATGCTGCGTAGGGAGCTGTTTATCAGTAAATATCTCCACTGAGATTAAGAAAAGCAGTAGCTTAATAAATTAAGTACTTCCTGGTATGGTTACTGTACTGGTAAGCCCCAAAAGAATATGGATTGTGGTGAGGGAACAGAGAAAAAAGCTCATTTTGGACCTGCACTTACGAAGGGGGTAGGCAGCTGTATATCAGGGAGTAAACCTTCTGAGAATAAAAACAGCTGGAGCTTGTTAAGGTAATTACACAGCGGAAAGGATAATGTACTGGGAACTCCTCAGAAGAATCTGATTTGTGGTGAGGGGAGAGAGATAAAAGCTCATTTAGGAACAACATGAACATGCTGCGTAGGTAGCTGTTTATCAGTAAATATCTCCACTGAGATTAAGAAAAGCAATAGCTTAATAAATTAAGTACTTCCTGGTATGGTTACTGTACTGGTAACTCCCCAAAAGAATCTGGATTGTGGTGCTGGGAACAGAGAAATAAGCTCATTTAGGAGCTGCACTTACGAAGGGGGTAGGCTGTTGCATATCAGGGAGTAAACCTTCTGAGAATAAAAACAGGTGGAGCTTGTTAAGGTAATTACACAGGGGAAAGGATAATGTACTGGGAACTCCTCAGAAGAATCTAATTTGTGGTTAGGGGCGAGAGATAAAAGCTCATTTAGGAACGACATGAACATCGCTGCGTAGGTAGCTGTTTATCAGTAAATATCTACACTGAGATTAAGAAAAGCAGTAGCTTAATAAATTATGTACTTCCTGGTATGGTTACTGTACTGGTAACTCCCCAAAAGAATCTGGATTGTGGTGAGGGAACAGATAAAAATGCTCATTTAGGACCTGCACTTACGAAGGGGGTAGGCAGCTGTATATCAGGAGTAAACCTTCTGAGAATAAAAACAGCTGGAGCTGTTAAGGTAATTACACAGGGGAAAGGATAATGTACTGGGAACTCCTCAGAAGAATCTGATTTGTAGGTGAGTTGAGAGAGATAAAAGCTCATTTAGGAACGACATGAACATGCTGCGTAGGTAGCTGTTTATCAGTAAATATCTCCACTGAGATTAAGAAAGCAGTAGGTTAATAAAGTGAGTACTTCCTGGTATGGTTACTGTACTGGTAACTCCCCAAAAGAATCTGGATTGTGGTGCTGGGAACAGAGAAATAAGCTCATTTAGGAGCTGCTCTTACGAAGGGGGTAGGCTGTAGCATATCAGGGGAGTAAACCTTCTGAGAATAAAAACAGCTGGAGCTTGTTAAGGTAATTACACAGGGGAAAGGATAATGTACTGGGAACTCCTCAGAAGAATCTAATTTGTGGTTAGGGGAGAGAGATAAAAGCTCATTTAGGAACGACATGAACATGCTGCGTAGGTAGCTGTTTATCAGTAAATATCTCCACTGAGATTAAGAAAAGCAGTAGCTTAATAAATTAAGTACTTCCTGGTATGGTTACTGTACTGGTAACTCCCCAAAAGAATCTGGATTGTGGTGAGGGAACAGAGACAAAAGCTCATTTAGTACCTGCACTTACGAAGGGGGTAGGCAGCTGTATATCAGGGAGTAAACCTTCTGAGAATAAAAACAGCTGGAGCTTGTTAAGGTAATTACACAGGGGAAAGGATAATGTACTGGGAACTCCTCAGAATAATCTGATTTGTGGTGAGGGGAGAGAGATAAAAGCTCATTTAGGAAAGACATGAACGTGCTGCGTAGGTAGCTGTTTATCAGTAAATATCTCCACTGAGATTAAGAAAAGCAGTAGCTTAATAAATTAAGTACTTCCTGGTATGGTTACTGTACTGGTAACTCCCCAAAAGAATCTGGATTGTGGTGACGGAACAGAGAAAAAAGCTCATTTAGGACCTGCACTTACGAAGGGGTTAGGCAGCTATATATCAGGGAGTAAACCTTCTGAGAATAAAAACAGCTGGAGCTTGTTAAGGTAATTACACAGGGGAAAGGATAATGTACTGGGAACTCCTCAGAAGAATCTGATTTGTGGTGAGGGGAGAGAGATAAAAGCACATTTAGGAACGACATGAACATGCTGCGTAGGTAGCTGTTTATCAGTAAATATCTCCACTGAGATTAAGAAAAGCAGTAGCTTAATAAATTAAGTACTTCCTGGTATGGCTACTGTACTGGTAACTCCCCAAAAGAATCTGGATTGTGGTGAGGGAACAGAGAAAAAAGCTCATTTAGGACCTGCACTTACGAAGGGGTTAGGCAGCTATATATCAGGGAGTAAACCTTCTGAAAATAAAAACAGCTGGAGATTGTTAAGGTAATTACACAGGGGAAAGGATAATGTACTGGGGAACTCCTCAGAATAATCTGATTTGTGGTGAGGGGAGAGAGATAAAAGCTCATTTAGGAAAGACATGAACGTGCTGCGTAGGTAGCTGTTTATCAGTAAATATCTCCACTGAGATTAAGAAAAGCAGTAGCTTAATAAATTAAGTACTTCCTGGATGGTTACTGTACTGGTAACTCCCCAAAAGAATCTGGATTGTGGTGAGGGAACAGAGAAAAAAAGCTCATTTAGGACCTGCACTTACAAAGGGGTTAGGCAGCTATATATCAGGGAGTAAACCTTCTGAGAATAAAAACAGCTGGAGCTTGTTAAGGTAATTACACAGGGGAAAGGATAATGTACTGGGAACTCCTCAGAAGAATCTGATTTGTGGTGAGGGGAGAGAGATAAAAGCACATTTAGGAACGACATGAACATGCTGCCGTAGGTAGCTGTTTATCAGTAAATATCTCCACTGAGATTAAGTAAAGCAGTAGCTTAATAAATTAAGTACTTCCTGGTATGGCTACTGTACTGGTAAATCCCCAAAAGAATCTGGATTGTGGTGAGGGAACAGAGAAAAAAGCTCATTTAGGACCTGCACTTACGAAGGGGTTAGGCAGCTGTATATCAGGGAGTAAACCTTCTGAGAATAAAAACAGCTGGAGCTTGTTAAGGTAATTACACAGGGGAAAGGATAATGTACTGGGAACTCCTCAGAAGAATCTGATTTGTGTTGAGGGGAGAGAGATAAAAGCTCATTTAGGAACGACATGAACATGCTGCGTAGGGGAGCTGTTTATCAGTAAATATCTCCACTGAGATTAAGAAAAGCAGTAGCTTAATAAATTAAGTACTTCCTGGTATGGTTACTGTACTGGTAAGCCCCAAAAGAATATGGATTGTGGTGAGGGAACAGAGAAAAAAGCTCATTTTTGGACCTGCACTTACGAAGGGGGTAGCAGCTGTATATCAGGGAGTAAACCTTCTGAGAATAAAAACAGCTGGAGCTTGTTAACGTAATTACACAGCGGAAAGGATAATGTACTGGGAACTCCTCAGAAGAATCTGATTTGTGGTGAGGGGAGAGAGATAAAAGCTCATTTAGGAACAACATGAACATGCTGCGTAGGTAGCTGTTTATCAGTAAATATCTCCACTGAGATTAAGAAAAGCAATAGCTTAATAAATTAAGTACTTCCTGGTATGGTTACTGTACTGGTAACTCCCCAAAGAATCTGGATTGTGGTGCTGGGAACAGAGAAATAAGCTCATTTAGGAGCTGCACTTACGAAGGGGGTAGGCTGTTGCATATCAGGGAGTAAACCTTCTGAGAATAAAAACAGGTGGAGCTTGTTAAGGTAATTACACAGGGGAAAGGATAATGTACTGGGAACTCCTCAGAAGAATCTAATTTGTGGTTAGGGGCGAGAGATAAAAGCTCATTTAGGAATGACATGAACATGCTGCGTAGGTAGCTGTTTATCAGTAAATATCTACACTGAGATTAAGAAAAGCAGTAGCTTAATAAATTATGTACTTCCTGGTATGGTTACTGTACTGGTAACTCCCCAAAAGAATCTGGATTGTGGTGAGGGAACAGATAAAATGCTCATTTAGGACCTGCACCTACGAAGGGGGTAGGCAGCTGTATATCAGGAGTAAACCTTCTGAGAATAAAACCAGCTGGAGCTTCTTAAGGTAATTACACAGGGGAAAGGATAATGTACTGGGAACTCCTCAGAAGAATCTGATTTGTGGTGAGTTGAGAGAGATAAAAGCTCATTTAGGAACGACATGAACATGCTGCGTAGGTAGCTGTTTATCAGTAAATATCTCCACTGAGATTAAGAAAAGCAGTAGGTTAATAAAGTGAGTACTTCCTGGTATGGTTACTGTACTGGTAACTCCCCAAAGAATCTGGATTGTGGTGCTGGGAACAGAGAAATAAGCTCATTTAGGAGCTGCTCTTACGAAGGGGGTAGGCTGTAGGCATATCAGGGAGTAAACCTTCTGAGAATAAAAACAGCTGGAGCTTGTTAAGGTAATTACACAGGGGAAAGGATAATGTACTGGGAACTCCTCAGAAGAATCTAATTTGTGGTTAGGGGAGAGAGATAAAAGCTCATTTAGGAAAGACATGAACATGCTGCGTAGGTAGCTGTTTATCAGTAAATATCTCCACTGAGATTAAGAAAAGCAGTAGCTTAATAAATTAAGTACTTCATGGTATGGTTACTGTACTGGTAACTCCCCAAAAGAATCTGGATTGTGGTGAGGGAACAGAGACAAAAGCTCATTTAGTACCTGCACTTACGAAGGGGGTAGGCAGCTGTAATATCAGGGAGTAAACCTTCTGAGAATAAAAACAGCTGGAGCTTGTTAAGGTAATTACACAGGGGAAAGGATAATGTACTGGGAACTCCTCAGAATAATCTGATTTGTGGTGAGGGGAGAGAGATAAAAGCTCATTTAGGAAAGACATGAACGTGCTGCGTTGGTAGCTGTTTATCAGTAAATATCTCCACTGAGATTAAGAAAAGCAGTAGCTTAATAAATTAAGTACTTCCTGGTATGGGCTACTGTACTGGTAACTCCCCAAAAGAATCTGGATTGTGGTGAGGGAACAGAGAAAAAAGCTCATTTAGGACCTGCACTTACGAAGGGGTTAGGCAGCTGTATATCAGGGAGTAAACCTTCTGAGAATAAAAACAGCTGGAGCTTGTTAAGGTAATTACACAGGGGAAAGGATAATGTACTGGGAACTCCTCAGAAGAATTCTGATTTGTGTTGAGGGGAGAGAGATAAAAGCTCATTTAGGAACGACATGAACATGCTGCGTAGGGAGCTGTTTATCAGTAAATATCTCCACTGAGATTAAGAAAAGCAGTAGCTTAATAAATTAAGTACTTCCTGGTATGGTTACTGTACTGGTAAGCCCCAAAAGAATATGGATTGTGGTGAGGGAACAGAGAAAAAAGCTCATTTTGGACCTGCACTTACGAAGGGGGTAGGCAGCTGTATATCAGGGAGTAAACCTTCTGAGAATAAAAACAGCTGGAGCTTGTTAAGGTAATTACACAGCGGAAAGTATAATGTACTGGGAACTCCTCAGAAGAATCTGATTTGTGGTGAGGGGAGAGAGATAAAAGCTCATTTAGGAACAACATGAACATGCTGCGTAGGTAGCTGTTTATCAGTAAATATCTCCACTGAGATTAAGAAAAGCAATAGCTTAATAAATTAAGTACTTCCTGGTATGGTTACTGTACTGGTAACTCCCCCAAAGAATCTGGATTGTGGTGCTGGGAACAGAGAAATAAGCTCATTTAGGAGCTGCACTTACGAAGGGGGTAGGCTGTTGCATATCAGGGAGTAAACCTTCTGAGAATAAAAACAGGTGGAGGCTTGTTAAGGTAATTACACAGGGGAAAGGATAATGTACTGGGAACTCCTCAGAAGAATCTAATTTGTGGTTAGGGGCGAGAGATAAAAGCTCATTTAGGAACGACATGAACATGCTGCGTAGGTAGCTGTTTATCAGTAAATATCTACACTGAGATTAAGAAAAGCAGTAGCTTAATAAATAAGTACTTCCTGGTATGGTTACTGTACAGGTAACTCCCCAAAAGAATCTGGATTGTGTGAGGGAACTGAGAAAAAAGCTCATTAAGGACCGGCACTTACGAAGGGGGTAGGCAGCTGTATATCAGGAGTAAACCTTCTTGAGAATAAAAACAGCTGGAGCTTGTTAAGGTAATTACACAGGGGAAAGGATAATGTACTCGGGAACTCCTCAGAAGAATCTGATTTGTGGTGAGGGGAGAGAGATAAAAGCACATTTAGGAACGACATGAACATGTTGCGTAGGTAGCTGTTTATCAGTAAATATCTCCACTGAGATTAAGAAAACCAGTAGGTTAATAAAGTGAGTACTTCCTGGTATGGTTACTGTACTGGTAACTCCCCAAAAGAATCTGGATTGTGGTGCTGGGAACAGAGAAATAAGCTCATTTAGTAGCTGCTCTTACGAAGGGGGTAGGCTGTAGCATATCAGGGAGTAAACCTTCTGAGAATAAAAACAGCTGGAGCTTGTTAAGGTAATTACACAGGGTAAAGGATAATGTACTGGGAACTCCCTCAAGAAGAATCTAATTTGTGGTTAGGGGAGAGAGATAAAAGCTCATTTAGGAACGACATGAACATGCTGCGTAGGTAGCTTGTTTATCAGTAAATATCTCCACTGAGATTAAGAAAAGCAGTAGCTTAATAAATTAAGTACTTCCTGGTATGGTTACTGTAACTGGTAACTCCCCAAAAGAATCTGGATTGTGGTGAGGGAACAGAGACAAAAGCTCATTTAGGACCTGCACTTACGAAGGGGGTAGGCAGCTGTATATCAGGGAGTAAACCTTCTGAGAATAAAAACCAGCTTTAGCTGGTTAAGGTAATTACACAGGGGAAAGGATAATGTACTGGGAACTCCTCAGAAGAATCTGATTTGTGGTGAGGGGAGAGAGATAAAAGCTCATTTAGGAACGACATGAACATGCTGCGTAGGTAGCTGTTTATCAGTAAATATCTCCACTGAGATAAGAAAAGCAGTAGTTATAAATTGAGTACTTCCTGGTGTGGTTACTGTACTGGTAACTCCCCAAAAGAATCTGGATTGTGGTGAGGGAACAGAGAAAAAAAGCTCATTTAGGACCTGCACTTACGAAGGGGTTAGGCAGCTATATATCAGGGAGTAAACCTTCTGAAAATAAAAACAGCTGGAGATTGTTAAGGTAATAACACAGGGAAAGGATAATGTACTGGGAACTCCTCAGAACAATCTGATTCGTGGTGAGGGGAGAGAGATAAAAGCTCATTTAGGAAAGACATGAACGTGCTGCGTAGGTAGCTGTTTATCAGTAAATATCTCCACTGAGATTAAGAAAAGCAGTAGCTTAAATAAATTAAGTACTTCCTGTATGGTTACTGTACTGGTAACTCCCAAAAGAATCTGGATTGTGGTGAGGGAACAGAGAAAAAAGCTCATTTAGGACCTGCACTTACGAAGGGTTAGGCAGCTATATATCAGGGAGTAAACCTCTGAGAATAAAAACAGCCTGGAGCTTGTTAAGATAATTACACAGGGGAAAGGATAATGTACTGGGAACTCCTCAGAAGAATCTGATTTGTGGTGAGGGGAGAGAGATAAAAGCACATTTAGGAACGACATGAACATGCTGCGTAGGTAGCTGTTTATCAGTAAAATATCTCCACTGAGATTAAGAAAAGCAGTAGCTTAATAAATTAAGTACTTCCTGGTATGGCTACTGTACTGGTACTCCCCAAAAGAATCTGGATTGTGGTGAGGGAACAGAGAAAAAAGCTCATTTAGACCTGCACTTACGAAGGGGTTAGGCAGCTGTATATCAGGGGAGTAAACTTCTGAGAATAAAAACAGCTGGAGCTTGTTAGGTAATTACACAGGGGAAAGGATAATGTACTGGGAACTCCTCAGAAGAATCTGATTTGTGTTGAGGGGAGAGAGATAAAAGCTCATTTAGGAACGACATGAACATGCTGCGTAGGGAGCTGTTTATCAGTAAAATATCTCCACTGAGATTAAGAAAAGCAGTAGCTTAATAAATTAAGTACTTCCTGGTATGGTTACTGTACTGGTAAGCCCCAAAAGAATATGGATTGTGGTGAGGGAACAGAGAAAAAGCTCATTTTGGACCTGCACTTACGAAGGGGGGTAGGCAGCTGTATATCAGGGAGTAAACCTTCTGAGAATAAAAACAGCTGGAGCTTGTTAAGGTAATTACACAGCGGAAAGGATAATGTACTGGGAACTCCTCAGAAGAATCTGATTTGTGGTGGAGGGAGAGAGATAAAAGCTCATTCTTAGGAACAAACATGAACATGCTGCGTAGGTAGCTGTTTATCAGTAAATATCTCCACTGAGATTAAGAAAAGCAATAGCTTAATAAATTAAGTACTTCCTGGTATGGTTACTGTACTGGTAACTCCCCAAAAGAATCTGGATTGTGGTGCTGGGAACAGAGAAATAAGCTCATTTAGGAGCTGCACTTACGAAGGGGGTAGGCTGTTGCATATCAGGGAGTAACCTTCTGAGAATAAAAACAGGTGGAGCTTGTTAAGTAATTACACAGGGGAAAGGATAATGTACTGGGAACTCCTCATAAGAATCTAATTTGTGGTTAGGGGCGAGAGATAAAGCTCATTTAGGAACGACATGAACATGCTGCGTAGGTAGCTGTTTATCAGTAAATATCTACACTGAGATTAAGAAAAGCAGTAGCTTAATAAATTATGTACTTCCTGGTATGGTTACTGTACTGGTAACTCCCCAAAAGAATCTGGATTGTGGTGAGGGAACAGATAAAATGCTCATTTAGGACCTGCACTTACGAAGGGGGGTAGGCAGCTGTATATCAGGAGTAAACCTTCTGAGAATAAAAACAGCTGGAGCTTGTTAAGGTAATTTACACAGGGAAAGGATAATGTACTGGGAACTCCTCAGAAGAATCTGATTTGTGGTGAGTTGAGAGAGATAAAAGCTCATTTAGGAACGACATGAACATGCTGCGTAGGTAGCTGTTTATCAGTAAATATCTCCACTGAGATTAGAAAAGCAGTAGGTTAATAAAGTGAGTACTTCTGGTATGGTTACTGTACTGGTAACTCCCCAAAAGAATCTGGATTGTGGTGCTGGGAACAGAGAAATAAGCTCATTTAGGAGCTGCTCTTACGAAGGGGGTAGGCTGTAGCATATCAGGGAGTAAACCTTCTGAGAATAAAAACAGCTGGAGCTTGTTAAGGTAATTACACAGGGGAAAGGATAATGTACCTGGAACTCCTCAGAAGAATATAATTTGTGGTTAGGGGAGAGAGATAAAAAGCTCATTTAGGAACGACATGAACATGCTGCGTAGGTAGCTGTTTATCAGTAAAATATCTCCACTGAGATTAAGAAAAGCAGTAGCTTAATAAATTAAGTACTTCCTGGTATGGTTACTGTACTGGTAACTCCCCAAAAGAATCTGGATTGTTGTGAGGGAACTGAGAAAAAAGCTCATTAAGGACCTGGCACTTACGAAGGGGGTAGGCAGCTGTATATCAGGAGTAAACCTTCTGAGAATAAAAACAGCTGGAGCTTGTTAAGGTAATTACACAGGGGAAAGGATAATGTACTGGGAACTCCTCAGAAGAATCTGATTTGTGGTGAGGGGAGAGAGATAAAAGCACATTAGGTACGACATGAACATGCTGCGTAGGTAGCTGTTTATCAGTAAATATCTACACTGAGATTAAGAAAACCAGTAGGTTAATAAAGTGAGTACTTCCTGGTATGGTTACTGTACTGGTAACTCCCCAAAAGAATCTGGATTGTGGTGCTGGGAACAGCAGAAATTAAGCTCATTTAGGAGCTGCTCTTACGAAGGGGGTAGGCTGTAGCATATCAGGGAGTAAACCTTCTGAGAATAAAAACAGCTGGAGCTTGTTAAGGTAATTACACAGGGTAAAGGATAATGTACTGGGAACTCCTCAGAAGAATCTAATTGTGGTTAGGGGAGAGAGATAAAAGCTCATTTAGGAACGACATGAACATGCTGCGTAGGTAGCTGTTTATCAGTAAATATCTCCACTGAGATTAAGAAAAGCAGTAGCTTAATAAATTAAGTACTTCCTGGTATGGTTACTGTACTGGTAACTCCCCAAAAGAATCTGGATTGTGGTGCTGGGAACAGAGAAATAAGCTCATTTAGGAGCTGCTCTTACGAAGGGGGTAGGCTGTAGCATATCAGGGAGTAAACCTTCTGAGAATAAAAACAGCTGGAGCTTGTTAAGGTAATTACACAGGGTAAAAGGATAATGTAACTGGGAACTCCTCAGAAGAATCTAATTTGGTGGTTAGGGGAGAGAGATAAAAGCTCATTTAGGAACGACATGAACATGCTGCGTAGGTAGCTGTTTATCAGTAAATATCTCCACTGAGATTAAGAAAAGCAGTAGCTTAATAAATTAAGTACTTCCTGGTATCGTTACTGTTTCTGGTAACTCCCCAAAAGAATCTGGATTGTGGTGAGGGAACAGAGACAAAAGCTCATTTAGGACCTGCAACTTACGAAGGGGGTAGGCAGCTGTATATCAGGGAGTAAACCTTCTGAGAATAAAAACAGCTTTAGCTGGTTAAGGTAATTACACAGGGGAAAGGATAATGTACTGGGAACTCCTCAGAAGGATCTGATTTGTGGTGAGGGGAGAGAGATAAAGGCTCATTTAGCAACGACATGAACATGCTGCGTAGGTAGCTGTTTATCAGTAAATATCTCCACTGAGATTAAGAAAAGCAGTAGTTTAATAAATTGAGTACTTCCTGGTGTGGTTACTGTACTGGTAACTCCCCAAAAGAATCTGGATTGTGGTGAGGGAACAGAGAAAAAAGCTCATTTAGGACCTGCACTTACGAAGGGGTTAGGCAGCTATATATCAGGGAGTAAACCTTCTGAAAATAAAAAACAGCTGGAGATTGTTAAGGTAATTACACAGGGAAAGGATAATGTACTGGGAACTCCTCAGAATAATCTGATTTGTGGTGAGGGGAGAGAGATAAAAGCTCATTTAGGAAAGACATGAACGTGCTGCGTAGTAGCTGTTTATCAGTAAATATCTCCACTGAGATTAAGAAAAGCAGTAGCTTAAATAAATTAAGTACTTCCTGGTATGGTTACTGTACTGGTAACTCCCCAAAAGAATCTGGATTGTGGTGAGGGGAACAGAGAAAAAAGCTCATTTAGGACCTGCACTTACGAAGGGGTTAGGCAGCTATATATCAGGGAGTAAACCTTCTGAGAATAAAAACAGCTGGAGCTTGTTAAGATAATTACACAGGGGAAAGGATAATGTACTGGGAACTCCTCAGAAGAATCTGATTTGTGGTGAGGGGAGAGAGATAAAAGCACATTTAGGAACGACATGAACATGCTGCGTAGGTAGCTGTTTATCAGTAAATATCTCCACTGAGATTAAGAAAAGCAGTAGCTTAATAAATTAAGTACTTCCTGGTATGGCTACTGTACTGGTAACTCCCCAAAAGAATCTGGATTGTGGTGAGGGAACAGAGAAAAAAGCTCATTTAGGACCTGCACTTACGAAGGGGTTAGGCAGCTGTATATCAGGGAGTAAACCTTCTGAGAATAAAAACAGCTGGAGCTTGTTAAGGTAATTACACAGGGGAAAGGATAATGTACTGGGAACTCCTCAGAAGAATCTGATTTGTGTTGAGGGGAGAGAGATAAAAGCTCATTTAGGAACGACATGAACATGCTGCGTAGGGAGCTGTTTATCAGTAAATATCTCCACTGAGATTAAGAAAAGCAGTAGCTTAATAAATTAAGTACTTCCTGGTATGGTTACTGTACTGGTAAGCCCAAAAGAATATGGATTGTGGTGAGGGAACAGAGAAAAAAGCTCATTTTGGACCTGCACTTACGAAGGGGGTAGGCAGCTGTATATCAGGGAGTAAACCTTCTGAGAATAAAAACAGCTGGAGCTTGTTAAGGTAATTACACAGCGGAAAGGATAATGTACTGGGAACTCCTCAGAAGAATCTGATTTGTGGTGAGGGGAGAGAGATAAAAGCTCATTTAGGAACAACATGAACATGCTGCGTAGGTAGCTGTTATCAGTAAATATCTCCACTGAGCTTTAGAAAAGCAGTAGCTTAATAAATTAAGTACTTCCTGGTATGGTTACTGTACTGGTAACTCCCCAAAAGAATCTGGATTGTGGTGAGGGAACAGAGAAAAAAGCTCATTTAGGACCTGCACTTACGAAGGGGGTAGGCAGCTGTATATCAGGGTGTAAAGCTTCTGAGAATAAAAACAGCTGCAGCTTGTTAAGGTAATTACACAGGGGAAAGGATAATGTACTGGGAACTCCTCAGAAGAATCTGATTTGTGGTGAGGGGAGAGAGATAAAAGCTCATTTAGGAACGACATGAACATGCTGCGTAGGTAGCTGTTTATCAGTAAATATCTCCACTGAGATTAAGAAAAGCAGTAGCTTAATAAATTAAGTACTTCCTGGTATGGTTACTGTACTGGTAACTCCCCAAAAGAATCTGGATTGTCTTGAGGGAACAGAGACAAAAGCTCATTTAGGACCTGCACTTACGAAGGGGGTAGGCAGCTGTATATCAGGGAGTAAACCTTCTGAGAATAAAAACAGCTTTTGCTGGTTAAGGTAATTACACAGGGGAAAGGATAATGTACTGGGAACTCCTCAGAAGAATCTGATTTGTGGTGAGGGGAGAGAGATAAAAGCTCATTTAGGAACGACATGAACATGCTGCGTAGGTAGCTGTTTATCAGTAAATATCTCCACTGAGATTAAGAAAAGCAGTAGTTTAATAAATTGAGTACTTCCTGGTGTGGTTACTGTACTGGTAACTCCCCAAAAGAATCTGGATTGTGGTGAGGGAACAGAGAAAAAAGCTCATTTAGGACCTGCACTTACGAAGGGGTTAGGCAGCTATATATCAGGGAGTAAACCTTCTGAAAATAAAAACAGCTGGAGATTGTTAAGGTAATTACACAGGGAAAGGATAATGTACTGGGAACTCCTCATAATAATCTGATTTGTGGTGAGGGGAGAGAGATAAAAGCTCATTTAGGAAAGACATGAACGTGCTGCGTAGGTAGCTGTTTATCAGTAAATATCTCCACTGAGATTAAGAAAAGCAGTAGCTTAATAAATTAAGTACTTCCTGGTATGGTTACTGTACTGGTAACTCCCCAAAAGAATCTGGATTGTGGTGAGGGAACAGAGAAAAAAGCTCATTTAGGACCTGCACTTACGAAGGGGTTAGGCAGCTATATATCAGGGAGTAAACCTTCTGAGAATAAAAACAGCTGGAGCTTGTTAAGGTAATTACACAGGGGAAAGGATAATGTACTGGGAACTCCTCAGAAGAATCTGATTTGTGGTGAGGGGAGAGAGATAAAAGCACATTTAGGAACGACATGAACATGCTGCGTAGGTAGCTGTTTATCAGTAAATATCTCCACTGAGATTAAGAAAAGCAGTAGCTTAATAAATTAAGTACTTCCTGGTATGGCTACTGTACTGGTAACTCCCCAAAAGAATCTGGATTGTGGTGAGGGAACAGAGAAAAAAGCTCATTTAGGACCTGCACTTACGAAGGGGTTAGGCAGCTGTATATCAGGGAGTAAACCTTCTGAGAATAAAAACAGCTGGAGCTTGTTAAGGTAATTACACAGGGGAAAGGATAATGTACTGGGAACTCCTCAGAAGAATCTGATTTGTGTTGAGGGGAGAGAGATAAAAGCTCATTTAGGAACGACATGAACATGCTGCGTAGGGAGCTGTTTATCAGTAAATATCTCCACTGAGATTAAGAAAAGCAGTAGCTTAATAAATTAAGTACTTCCTGGTATGGTTACTGTACTGGTAAGCCCAAAAGAATATGGATTGTGGTGAGGGAACAGAGAAAAAAGCTCATTTTGGACCTGCACTTACGAAGGGGGTAGGCAGCTGTATATCAGGGAGTAAACCTTCTGAGAATAAAAACAGCTGGAGCTTGTTAAGGTAATTACACAGCGGAAAGGATAATGTACTGGGAACTCCTCAGAAGAATCTGATTTGTGGTGAGGGGAGAGAGATAAAAGCTCATTTAGGAACAACATGAACATGCTGCGTAGGTAGCTGTTTATCAGTAAATATCTCCACTGAGATTAAGAAAGCAATAGCTTAATAAATTAAGTACTTCCTGGTATGGTTACTGTACTGGTAACTCCCCAAAAGAATCTGGATTGTGGTGCTGGGAACAGAGAAATAAGCTCATTTAGGAGCTGCACTTACGAAGGGGGTAGGCTGTTGCATATCAGGGAGTAAACCTTCTGAGAATAAAAAACAGGTGGAGCTTGTTAAGGTAATTACACAGGGGAAAGGATAATGTACTGGGAACTCCTCAGAAGAATCTAATTTGTGGTTAGGGGCGAGAGATAAAAGCTCATTTAGGAACGACATGAACATGCTGCGTAGGTAGCTGTTTATCAGTAAATATCTACACTGAGATTAAGAAAAGCCAGTAGCTTAATAAATTATGTACTTCCTGGTATGGTTACTGTACTGGTAACTCCCCAAAAGAATCTGGATTGTGGTGAGGGAACAGATAAAATGCTCATTTAGGACCTGCACTTACGAAGGGGGTAGGCAGCTGTATCATCAGGAGTAAACCTTCTGAGAATAAAAACAGCTGGAGCTTGTTAAGGTAATTACACAGGGGAAAGGATAATGTACTGGGAACTCCTCAGAAGAATCTGATTTGTGGTGAGTTGAGAGAGATAAAAGCTCATTTAGGAACGACATGAACATGCTGCGTAGGTAGCTGTTTATCAGTAAATATCTCCACTGAGATTAAGAAAAGCAGTAGGTTAATAAAGTGAGTACTTCCTGGTATGGTTACTGTACTGGTAACTCCCCAAAAGAATCTGGATTGTGGTGCTGGGAACAGAGAAATAAGCTCATTTAGGAGCTGCTCTTACGAAGGGGGTAGGCTGTAGCATATCAGGAGTAAACCTTCTGAGAATAAAAACAGCTGGAGCTTGTTAAGGTAATTACACAGGGGAAAGGATAATGTACTGGGAACTCCTCAGAAGAATCTAATTTGTGGTTAGGGGAGAGAGATAAAAGCTCATTTAGGAACGACATGAACATGCTGCGTAGGTAGCTGTTTATCAGTAAATATCTCCACTGAGATTAAGAAAAGCAGTAGCTTAATAAATTAAGTACTTCCTGTATGGTTACTGTACTGGTAAGCCCCAAAAGAATATGGATTGTGGTGAGGGAACAGAGAAAAAAGCTCATTTTGGACCTGCACTTACGAAGGGGGTAGGCAGCTGTATATCAGGGAGTAAACCTTCTGAGAATAAAAACAGCTGGAGCTTGTTAAGGTAATTACACAGCGGAAAGGATAATGTACTGGGAACTCCTCAGAAGAATCTGATTTGTGGTGAGGGGAGAGAGATAAAAGCTCATTTAGGAACAACATGAACCATGCTGCGTAGGTAGCTGTTTATCAGTAAATATCTCCACTGAGATTAAGAAAAGCAATAGCTTAATAAATTAAGTACTTCCTGGTATGGTTACTGTACTGGTAACTCCCCAAAAGAATCTGGATTGTGGTGCTGGGAACAGAGAAATAAGCTCATTTAGGAGCTGCACTTACGAAGGGGGTAGGCTGTTGCATATCAGGGAGTAAACCTTCTGAGAATAAAAACAGGTGGAGCTTGTTAAGGTAATTACACAGGGGAAAGATAATGTACTGGGAACTCCTCAGAAGAATCTAATTTGTGGTTAGGGCGAGAGATAAAAGCTCATTTAGGAACGACATGAACATGCTGCGTAGGTAGCTGTTTATCAGTAAATATCTACACTGAGATTAAGAAAAGCAGTAGCTTAATAAATTATGTACTTCCTGGTATGGTTACTGTACTGGTAACTCCCCAAAAGAATCTGGATTGTTGTGAGGGAAACTGAGAAAAAAGCTCATTAAGGACCGGCACTTACAAAGGGGGTAGGCAGCTGTATATCAGGAGTAAACCTTCTGAGAATAAAAACAGCTGGAGCTTGTTAAGGTAATTACACAGGGGAAAGGATAATGTACTGGGAACTCCTCAGAAGAATCTGATTTGTGGTGAGGGGAGAGAGATAAAAGCACATTTAGGAACGACATGAACATGCTGCGTAGGTAGCTGTTTATCAGTAATATCTCCACTGAGATTAAGAAAAGCAGTAGCTTAATAAATTAAGTACTTCCTGGTATGGCTACTGTACTGGTAACTCCCCAAAAGAATCTGGATTGTGGTGAGGGAACAGAGAAAAAAGCTCATTTAGGACCTGCACTTACGAAGGGGTTAGGCAGCTGTATATCAGGGAGTAAACCTTCTGAGAATAAAAACAGCTGGAGCTTGTTAAGGTAATTACACAGGGGAATGGATAATGTACTGGGAACTCCTCAGAAGAATCTGATTCGTGTTGAGGGGAGAGAGATAAAAGCTCATTTAGGAACGACATGAACATGCTGCGTAGGGAGCTGTTTATCAGTAAATATCTCCACTGAGATTAAGAAAAGCAGTAGCTTAATAAATTAAGTACTTCCTGGTATGGTTACTGTACTGGTAAGCCCCAAAAGAATATGGATTGTAGTGAGGGAACAGAGAAAAAAGCTCATTTTGGACCTGCACTTACGAAGGGGTAGGCAGCTGTATATCAGGGAGTAAACCTTCTGAGAATAAAAACAGCTGGAGCTTGTTAAGGTAATTACACAGCGGAAAGGATAATGTACTGGGAACTCCTCAGAAGAATCTGATTTGTGGTGAGGGAGAGAGATAAAAGCTCATTTAGGAACAACATGAACATGCTGCGTAGGTAGCTGTTTATCAGTAAATATCTCCACTGAGATTAAGAAAAGCAATAGCTTAATAAATTAAGTACTTCCTGGTATGGTTACTGTACTGGTAACTCCCCAAAAGAATCTGGATTGTGGAGCTGGGAACAGAGAAATAAGCTCATTTAGGAGCTGCACTTACGAAGGGGGTAGGCTGTTGCATATCAGGGAGTAAACCTTCTGAGAATAAAAACAGGTGGAGCTTGTTAAGGTAATTACACAGGGGAAAGGATAATGTACTGGGAACTCCTCAGAAGAATCTAATTTGTGGTTAGGGGCGAGAGATAAAAGCTCATTTAGGAACGACATGAACATGCTGCATAGGTAGCTGTTTATCAGTAAATATCTACACTGAGATTAAGAAAAGCAGTAGCTTAATAAATTATGTACTTCCTGGTATGGTTACTGTACTGGTAACTCCCAAAAGAATCTGGATTGTGGTGAGGGAACAGATAAAATGCTCATTTAGGACCTGCACTTACGAAGGGGGTAGGCAGCTGTATATCAGGAGTAAACCTTCTGAGAATAAAAACAGCTGGAGCTTCTTAAGGTAATTACACAGGGGAAAGGATAATGTACTGGGAACTCCTCAGAAGAATCTGATTTGTGGTGAGTTGAGAGAGATAAAAGCTCATTTAGGAACGACATGAACATGCTGCGTAGGTAGCTGTTTTATCAGTAAATATCTCCACTGAGATTAAGAAAAGCAGTAGGTTAATAAAGTGAGTACTTCCTGGTATGGTTACTGTACTGGTAACTCCCCAAAAGAATCTGGATTGTGGTGCTGGGAACAGAGAAATAAGCTCATTTAGGAGCTGCTCTTACGAAGGGGGTAGGCTGTAGCATATCAGGGAGTAAACCTTCTGAGAATAAAAACAGCTGGAGCTTGTTAAGGTAATTACACAGGGGAAAGGATATGTACTGGGAACTCCTCAGAAGAATCTAATTTGTGGTTAGGGGAGAGAGATAAAAGCTCATTTAGGAACGACATGAACATGCTGCGTAGGTAGCTGTTTATCAGTAAATATCTCCACTGAGATTAAGAAAAAGCAGTAGCTTAATAATTAAGTACTTCCTGGTATGGTTACTGTACTGGTAACTCCCCAAAAGAATCTGGATTGTGGTGAGGGAACAGAGACAAAAGCTCATTTAGGACCTGCACTTACGAAGGGGGTAGGCAGCTGTATATCAGGGAGTAAACCTTCTGAGAATAAAAACAGCTGGAGCTTGTTAAGGTAATTACACAGGGGAAAGGATAATGTACTGTGAACTCCTCAGAATAATCTGATTTGTGGTGAGGGGAGAGAGATAAAAGCTCATTTAGGAAAGACATGAACGTGCTGCGTAGGTAGCTGTTTATCAGTAAATATCTCCACTGAGATTAAGAAAAGCAGTAGCTTAATAAATTAAGTACTTCCTGGTATGGTTACTGTACTGGTAACTCCCTAAAAGAATCTGGATTGTGGTGAGGGAACAGAGAAAAAAGCTCATTTAGGACCTGCACTTACGAAGGGGTTAGGCAGCTATATATCAGGGAGTAAACCTTCTGAGAATAAAAACAGCTGGAGCTTGTTAAGGTAATTACACAGGGGAAAGGATAATGTACTGGGAACTCCTCAGAAGAATCTGATTTGTGGTGAGGGGAGAGAGATAAAAGCACATTTAGGAACGACATGAACATGCTGCGTAGGTAGCTGTTTATCAGTAAATATCTCCACTGAGATTAAGAAAAGCAGTAGCTTAATAAATTAAGTACTTCCTGGTATGGCTACTGTACTGGTAACTCCCCAAAAGAATCTGGATTGTGGTGAGGGAACAGAGAAAAAAGCTCATTTAGGACCTGCACTTACGAAGGGGTTAGGCAGCTGTATATCAGGGAGTAAACCTTCTGAGAATAAAAACAGCTGGAGCTTGTTAAGGTAATTACACAGGGGAAAGGATAATGTACTGGGAACTCCTCAGAAGAATCTGATTTGTGTTGAGGGGAGAGAGATAAAAGCTCATTTAGGAACGACATGAACATGCTGCGTAGGGAGCTGTTTATCAGTAAATATCTCCACTGAGATTAAGAAAGCAGTAGCTTAATAAATTAAGTACTTCCTGGTATGGTTACTGTACTGGTAACTCCCAAAAGAATCTGTATTGTGGAGAGGGAACAGAGAAAAAAGCTCATTTAAGACCTGCAATTACGAAGGGGGTAGGCAGCTGTATATCAGGGAGTATCGCTTCTGAGAGTAAAAAACAGCTGGAGCTTGTTAAGGTAATTACACAGGGGAAAGGATAATGTACTGGGAACTCCTCAGAAGAATCTGATTTGTGGTGCGGGGAGAGAGATAAAAGCTCATTTAGGAACGATATGAACATGCTGCATACGTAGCTGTTTATCAGTAAATATCTCCACTGAGATTAAGAAAAGCAGTAGCTTAATAAATTAAGTACTTCCTGGTATGGATACTGTACTGGTAACTCCCCAAAAGAATCTGGATTGTGGTGAGGGAACAGAGAAATAAGCTCATTTAGGAGCTGCACTTACGAAGGAGGTAGGCAGTTGCATATCAGGGAGTAAACCTTCTGAGAATAAAAAGAGATGGAGCTTGTTAAGGTAATTACACAGGGGAAAGGATAATGTACTGGGAACTCCTCAGAAGAATCTAATTTGTGTTGAGGGGAGAGAGATAAAAGCTCATTTAGGAACGACATGAACATGCTGCGTTGGTAGCTGTTTATCAGTAAATATCTCCACTGAGATTAAGAAAAGCAGTAGCTTAATAAATTAAGTACTTCCTGGTATGGTCACTGTACTGGTAACTCCCAAAAACAATGTAGATTGTGGGTGAGGGAACAGAGAAAAAAGCTCATTTAGGAACGACATGAACATGCTGCGTTGGTAGCTGTTTATCAGTAAATGTCTCCACTGAGATTAAGAAAAGCAGTAGCTAATAAATTAAGTATTTCCTGGTATGGTTACTGTACTGGTAACTCCCCCAAAAGAATCTGGATTGTGGTGAGGGAAGAGAGAAAAAATCTCATTTAGGACCTGCACTTACGAAGGGGGTAGGCAGCTGTATATCAGGAGTAAACCTTCTGAGAATAAAAACAGCTGGAGCTTGATAAGGTAATTACACAGGGGAAAGGATAATGTACTGGGATCTCCTCAGAAGAATCTGATTTGTGGTGAGGGGAGCGAGATAAAAGCTCATTTAGGAACGACATGAACATGCTGCGTAGGTAGCTGTTTATCAGTAAATATCTCCACTGAGATTAAGAAAAGCAGTAGCTTAATAAATTAAGTACTTCCTGGTATGGTTACTGTACTGGTAACTCCCCAAAAGGAATATGGGATTGTGGTGAGGGAACAGAGAAAAAATCTCATTTAGGAGCTGCACTTACGAAGGGGGTAGGCAGCTGTATATCAGGGAGTAAACCTTCTGAGAATAAAAACACCTGGAGCTTGTTAAGGTAATTACACAGGGGAAAGGATAATGTACTGGGAACTCCTCAGAGGAATCTGATTTGTGGTGAGGGGAGAGAGATAAAAGCTCATTTAGGAACGACATGAACATGCTGCGTTGGTAGCTGTTTATCAGTAAATATCTCCACTGCGATTAAGAAAAGCAGTAGCTTAATAAATTAAGTACTTCCTGGTATGGTTACTGTACTGGTAACTCCCAAAAGAATCTGGATTTGGTGAGGGAACAGAGAAAAAAGCTCATTTAGGACCTGCACTTACGAAGGGGGTCGGCAGCTGAATATGAGGGAGTATCCCTTCTGAGAATAAAAACAGCTGGAGCTTGTTGAGGTAATTACACAGGGGAAAGGATAATGTACTGGGAACTCCTCAGAAGATTCTGATTTGTGGTGAGGGGAGAGAGATAAAAGCTCATTTAGGAACGACATGAACATGCTGCGTAGGTAGCTGTTTATCAGTAAATATCTCCACTGAGAATAAGACAAGCAGCAGCTTAATAAATTAAGTACTTCCTGGTATGGTTACTGTACTGGTAACTCCCCAAAAGAATCTGGATTGTGGTGAGGGAACAGAGAAAAAAGCTCATTTAGGACCTGCACTTACGAAGGACATAGGCAGCTGTATATCAGGGAGTATCCCTTCTGAGAATAAAAACAGCTGGAGTTTGTTAAGGTAATTACACAGGGGAAAGGATAATGTACTGGGAAACTCCTCAGAAGAATCTGATTTGTGGTGAGGGGAGACAGATAAAAGCTCATTTAGAAACGACATGAACATGCTGCATAGGTAGCTGTTTATCAGTAAATATCTCCACTGAGATTAAGAAAAGCAGTAGCTTTATAAATTAAGTACTTCCTGGTATGGTTACTGTACTGGTAACTCCCCAAAATAATCTGGATTCTGGTGAGGGAACAGAGAAAAAAAGCTCATTTAGGACCAGCACATACGGATGGGGTAGGCAGCTGTATATCAGGGAGTAAACCTTCTGAGAATAAAAACAGCTGGAGCTTGTTAAGGTAATTACACAGGGGAAAGGATAATGTACTGGAAACTCCTCAGAAGAATCTGATTTGTGGTGAGGGGAGAGAGATAAAAGCTCATTTAGGTACGACATGAACAGGCTGCGTAGGTAGCTGTTTATCAGTAAATATCTCCACTGAGATTAAGAAAAGCAGTAGCTTAATAAATTAAGTACTTCCTGGTATGGTTACTGTTCTGGTAACTCCCCAAAAGAATCTGGATTGTGGTGAGGGAATAGAGAAAAAAGCTCATTTAGGACCTGCACTTATGTTGGGGTTAGGCAGCTGTATATCAGGGATTAATCCTTCTGAAAATAAAAACAGCTGGAGCTTGTTAAGGTAATTACACAGGGGAAAGGATAATGTACTGGGAACTCCTCAGAAAAATCTGATTTGTGGTGAGGGGAGAGAGATAAAAGCTCATTTAGGAACGACATGAACATGCTCCATAGGTAGCCGTTTATCAGTACATATCTCCACTGAGATTAAGAAAAGCAGTAGCTTAAAAATTAAGTACTTCCTGATATGGTTACTGTACTGGTAACTCCCCAAAAGAATCTGGATTGTGGTGAGGGAACAGAGAAAAAAGCTCATTTAGGACCTGCCCTTACGAAGGGGGTAGGCAGTTGTATATCAGGGAGTAAACCTTCTGAGTATAAAAACAGCTGGAGCTTGTTAAGGTAATTACACAGGGAAAGGATAATGTAGTGGGAACTCCTCAGAAGAATCTGATTTGTGGTGAGGGGAGAGAGATAAAAGCTCATTTAGAAACGACATGAACATGCTGCATAGGTAGCTGTTTATCAGTAAATATCTCCACTGAGATTAAGAAAAGCAGTAGCTTTATAAATTAAGTACTTCCTGGTATGGTTACTGTACTGGTAACTCCCCAAAAGAATCTGGATTCTGGTGAGGGAACAGAGAAAAAAGCTCATTTAGGACCAGCACATAC